>NW_028234406.1:2106094-2113594 GCF_977035675.1 Penaeus japonicus
TTTTCTACATGTGAACTATGTCTTGAGTTGCTACAGCATGTTTTAAAGTATAAAAGTAGTTGATTTGGTATGAAGAGAGTACTTTAGCAGCCTGCAGACAGTCTTGCTGGGGATTTATGTACTACGATGTTTGCCAAATATTTAGTTTGTCAAAGTTATTATATATTTAAATCTCGGTTTCTTGCCACTAAGGCATGCTTTCTTGTACCTTGTGAAAAGCTTTTTTATACGTTTTTTTTATGAATTCAACTCCATGCATATATTTTTTTTTTATCATTGGTTGATTGTATCTAAATATTTGCTGAATATAAAGCTTTTTGTGCAGAATGTGTAATCTATGGGTGGGTAGGAAAATGTATAATCAAGCGAGTTAACCAAAGTGCTAGCTCGCAATCTGGTGAGCACGTCACAGGACGAACTTGCAAGGTGAGAGAATATATGTTACTGAATATACAATTTCCAAATGCACCCTTTACCATGCATGTGGACACATATTGACATCCAGGTATATCTAGACATACCCACCATCCACTGGGAATAGCAGTGTACAGGATTTCATGGCTTTATAGTGTAGTCCTCAGATGTATGAAGGATCATGCAACACTGAGGAGTCATTGGGTGAAGATGCTGTGGTACTAACCCTTGCAAACACGTTCGAATTTTGCTCTATAGGACTTCGCTAACCGAGGAACATCATAATGGCAAGGAGTCTCTCAAAATTTGAAGCAAAGTCGAAGATACTACCGTTGATGATATTATTTTTTATTATTATTATTATTTTTTTTTTTTTATGCATTAATAGATTTTCCTAAGTAATTATTATTATTATTATTTTTTTTTTTTTTTTTTTTTTTTTTTTTTTTTTAGAAATAGGCATTGCATATGTTAGTGACCAAGTAAGGGTATATAGATTAAAAGTCCACTTAACACTGAGCAGAGCAATTTTTTTAAGAATAAATAAACCGATAAATAACGAGTTCTACCATATTCTAAATCAGTTGACAGTGATTGACAGTGATCTCAACTAAGATAAATGATGGATTTAATAACTAGCTTATTCTGTGAGTGTTCTATGAGCTTTACCCTGTTGAAGGTGATTACATATGAAGGTTGTTAATAATAAATTTTCCTTTTCGTCTTTACTGGAGAGGAGAGATAACTTGTAAAGTGTCTGTATGTATAAAAAGAGAGAGAGAAAAAAAAATAAAAAGGAAAGTGTTAAAGGGAATAGATCGGAAGGTCTGTTTTTTAGGTATTTTTTAGAAGACAATCTCGGTGATTATAATGGCGGTACGTACCGATCGTGGACCAGAAATTTTCCTCTTAGTTGAGATGAATGTCAGTGTAGTGGAAGCCGTTGACAGCATTTGGCAGTGGAAGTAGATGTGTTGATGTCTTTCCTGTTGTAAGGGGTGCTTTTCTGAGAGGAGATATAGGAGGCCTCTTGAGTTCTATCTGTAGTCTGTTTCCTATGGGTTAATATAATTATAATAATCATTTTGAATAAGTTGTATATGTGCTTGTTAAATTTTTTTTTTTTTTTTTTTTTGTTTCTTTTCTTTTCTTTCTCCTTTTTTTTTTTTTCTTTTTTTTCCGTCTTTCCTTGGTGATTCAAACCCAAATTGCCTATATGATGCAAGGTGAATGATTAAGAGCCATGTGATGAGTTTCTGGGGCACAAAGTCTCAGCGAGGCAGAAGTGAGTCAGTCGAGGTCATGGATGTGGCTAATAATGTTTTATCTTGTTCCATATAAATGTGATTGACATGTCAAGTGTAGCCCTGGTTTCACGCTTGCATAGGAAATTTTGTAAAGCAATGTAAAGAAGCACATTATTTGCAATAAAACATGCTAAATATTTACAAACTTTACTGCCTAGCTTTTATTGTCCTCTCCTTATTTTATTTATTTTTATTTTTATTTTTATTTTTTTTACGTTTGATAATCCTTACTTACAATATACACACCGAAATGGAGATTCATGTTTTATGTGATATGAAGATATGAGAGCATATCAATAACTATCTGCACTCTTCATTTACGATAATTGTTTATCAGATAAACAGTTGAGAACTTATTGATACATCATCTTTCAGTATAGTCCCCATCTTTGTAATCACATGTATTTTAAGATACCCTCAGAAAGAAATCCCTTTAGTTGGGCTAAATTCATACCTGAAACTAAAAAGTATTCTAGATTCTTTGCCATGGTAAAACTGTCCCCCTCATTTTTTTCTGAAAGCCACCTATGAGTGAACATAAAAGAAAGCAAACTCCATCTTTCACTTTGTTTACAGTAGTCGCATTTCAAGTTATTATGTTCTCTTTTCCTACATTCCTCTCCTTCCTTGAAGACTTTAGGTTAAAGGTTTTTCACATTTCATTAATCCTGGCATTTAACATTAACATCTTAATGTCTGTTATGTCTACAGATACACACATTATTTCCCTTCCTATGCATATAGTTTACTGTAGCATTGTTATTGTCGATTCATCATAATGCTAAATCCTTTTCTGTATTTTCACTTTGCTACTCATGTACAGGTCATCTTTATTACATATTTGTTTCCTTCATTTCACCACTACCTTACCAACCTACTAAGTTTTCTGCCTCTTTCTTCAAGTTTAGGTAACAATGCGTAATAGTAATATCAATGTACGAAGCCCTCACACAACATACTTCTAACAATTGAAACTGTTGATTTTCATTTACCTCTATACTGTTTTGTCTTTTGTGAGAATTTGTGTCAACCTCACAACCAGAAATTTTACGTCAAATTGTGTGTCAGGAAGCACGTCTCGGTTCCTTCCGAGAATCCCAATGATATGAAGATTAAGAATTTTTCTGTAGGACCTGTTCCAGTTGCTCTTCTAAAAGACAACTGTCTGATACCAGTGTAAGTTGTTAGCCATTTATCTGATTTCGAGGAGGGAGCTGAAAAAATATCTGAATACTGATATGCTAAAATCCAGTTTGTAACACATCCCTCCTCCCCTTGGACCATGGCTACCGTCGTCTTAAACGACTCCGGAACTAACCTGGAGCCGGCAATAGGGAAGAATTTTGTTGTCACATCTTATAGGGAGGAATGAATTGACGATTAGTCAGCAGTCTCCAAATAAGAGATAGAGTCACGCCTTGGCAATGGATCCGTCATCGACTAGTGGCGTATGTGCTGATTTTATGATACAAATTTAGCATCACAAGACTTTTCAGTATTATTATTATCACTGATTAACAAGAATCTATTTAATAAAATTTGAAACAAAAAGCTAGTTTTCAGGAAGCGTAACAAACGTCTGCTAATGGAAATTCCCAAAAGCAACCCGTAGACGGTCAAATATACCCGTCCAACATATGCTTGAGCGCACTTCATACATAGCGAAACATTAAACACACGACCGAACAAACTAAAGTTGGCGTATCTTACGAGTACGAGTCAGTTGGGCCTACCGTGCATGCATCTGCTCACCGGAGCTTATTTGTTCTGCCAGATCAACGTAGCCCATTTTTTCGCTGTATCCTCAGCAAATATCCAGTATTTTCTAAGTCAGGGAGTTATTTCCTGATTTGTATCTTAAATTGCAAAGAGTTGAAAAAACAAGGCATCTGAGTCAACCTCCATATATTAAAATATTAAAGCAACCAGAAGGGTTTTTATTTCATGGAGACAAATTTTACATCCAATTGATCTATTATAGAGCACAAAAAACGAAAATATGGACCAAGTTTCTATTGCCAAGCCATTTCTCATATATGTACCGTTTCAAAGTTATTTTATATAAGTAAGAAATTAGGAAATTAATATGAAGTGCCTAAACAATATAATCGTTCTTACCATCACCATTTTCTCATCCCAAAATAGTCAAAATAACGATAAATATAACGCAGTCACAAGACTTTGGCGCTTTCCCGTATAGCAGACAGATTTCGGTAATTCGGTAGCAATGGTTTGATCAAGCAACGATACAAGCGGCTAAGCATGCATGGCAGGATAACATCAAACGTGATGCTAATCTTCAAGAATCTTCTTCATATCATCAATCACACAACCACACACTCAAATTGTATGATCAAGCACCAGACAGGTCGATTTGATCAACTTTGGGTAAGAATCATTATAGCGCAGACTTGCTCATATTCGTGTCCCACTCGTACACACGACTAAATGGGGGTTGATGACTGTGCAAATATGTATGAAGTATGCACAAGTATCAAAGATCAAAGAATACGTCATCAGGCATAAATAGCAACTCAGAAGCCCTATTAAGGAGATGGGCAGAGGTAGGCCTACTTCCCATACTGTTATAAACCGTTTGGATAGCATTAAATACAAGGGGAGAAACCTCCATCGGGAAATGAGGGAAGGGTCTTACCAATATTCATGAGAGATTATAAACTATAGACCGGTGGACCTGGCTTCGTACACCTATAAAACTTTTGGCGGGTTTAGCATTGATTCCACCGAAAACGATCCTACTTATCCCAACTCTTGGACTACAATTTTCCTAGAAATTCTGAAGAATAGGAGTAACCTGGATGTAACGTCCGTAAATTTTGCAAATATGTTCGGCAAGATGTATCACAGATTTATCGTGCACAAACTGAGAAAGGCAGACTTTTGTAGGGAAATAGGAACAAATATAAGTTCTTTACCACAGGAGACAAATTAACTTGGTGGAAGGGGGTGGAAGAGGGCTCAATGTGATCTTAGGATGTCTCAAGAATCAGTACAGGGCCCTATACTTATTTTCATTTTTTTTTTGTTGTTGTTGTTGGGGGGGGGGGGTCATGAATAAAATCACAGCATTTTCAAAATCACCGCATGGATAAAACATGAAATAAAATTGAGACAAGCATTAAAGAGCTACCTTTCAACTAGGAATACATCTTCACTAGACACACAATAACATGAAATATAACAGCAAATTTGAACGGATGAGAAGCAAAAGAGACAAAAGATTGGTTAAAGAAAAGGTAACCTAGAACATATGAGGTGCGGATGGAAAACAACTGCACATCTAAAGAGCAAGAACACATCCACTGCACTCTAGCTAATCATATGACCCAGGTGGGAGCTCCTTACATTTTAAAACTATATTCCTCTCCCCCTTTGGAAGTCTCAAGTAGAATTCTCGATGGAATATAGCTTCCAGCCAATGGCACCACACTAGGTAAACGATTTGCAAGAACTGGGCCAAATATAAACAACGACCGCCAAAAAGCTATCAAAAGAAGTTGAAAACTATTGGGAGAGACTGAAGAAGTTGAAATTATATTCCTTACAAAGTCACAGAAAGAAATGGGTCATTATATACACCTCGAAGATATAAGAGTCGAGTCTTAAAAATGTCATCTCAAGATGGAAGGACTTTATAAAGCCAGGACCATCCATTAAGAAGTTATACATTAAACTATACTTGGAAGATATAAGACAATACGTGGACCCAGAGTTACAACTTCAAAAACACTAAGCTACCATAAAAAAAAATCTCCCAAAATACATGCGAGTCTTTAAGCAGAAACTACCCAGAGCAAATAACAAACGAACATTCCATTCCATACGGATTATCCTCAAAAGAGGCCATTTAAAAAGCTCTGGTATAAGAGAGTGGAAGGAAGAAAGGGAAAACGGCAGACCTCCATGTGGCAATGGTGTCTGCTTAAGAACATTCATATAAGACGAGGCAGGATACTGAAAATGATAATCATAAATAATCATGATATTTGACATAACAGAAGTGATCAGAATTATGTTATAGGAAATGATGAAATAGAAATGAGTTTAAGATTATTGATAATATATATATACTCTATTGGTGGAAAAGAGAAAACAAAATCACAGAAATACCCAATATAAATAAAAAGATACTGAATAGTATGAAAAGTTATGATAAAATTATGATATTAACAATACCGATAACAAGTGGAACAATAATAATGTTAACAATAATGATAATGATGACATTAATGAAAATAAGGATGATGATAGTAATATGTATACCAATACACACACACACACACACACACACACACACACACACACACACACACACACACACACACACACACACACACACACACACACACACACACACACACACACACACATATATATATATATATATATATATATATATATATATATATATATATATATATATATATATACACACACACACACGGTACTATCTGCAATATCAGAAAAAAAAACATTATAAGACCAGCAAAAGATAGACATAAAAATAAAACAATCCCACCCTAATTAAATCATATCCCACCACATAACAATAAAAAAAAAATAAAACATACAACACCGAAACATAAACCCCAAAACAATAAGACAACAAAAGAAAACACATATACCCGAAACAAACCACAACAAAATCATAAAAAAGAAATAAATAACACCAGAAAAAATAGAAATAAAAAATAAAGATAAAAATAAAAGACAAGACAACAAAAAAAAAACATACACCCTAAACAAAACACAACAAAATAAACGTTTAACTAAATAAATAACACCGAAAAAAAAAGAAAAAAATGAAAAAAAAAATAATAACCCAACCGGGAAAAGAACCATCGTCCCGACAACAACATTGGTTTACGTCCCACTTTTGTCTCCTGTCAAAGTTTCTCTCATGGAGGCCTTAATTGTGCTCGATTTTCTCATTGGGTGAGTTATAGGATTGATTCTGACACTTGTTTGAATGTGATGGTTGATTTAGAAGGGGTGGTATTTATTAAATGGGGGGAGAAATGATGGTGGTGAGAAGGTCAGGTTTTAACCCCTTTTTTTTGTTTTAATTTTCGTGGGTAAGTTTGCAATTGCAGATATTGTCAGGAGTTGCATTTTTATGGGATTGGTTCAACTTTTTTTTCGTTGGTATTAGGTTTAGTTAGAAATGAAGGATGAAATACGGTCGTTACAGTGGGAATTACACGAACCAAAAATATGTTTTTATTTTCCGAGTTTTGGTTAACTTTTACGTGACGTTGGGATAGTTAGAATTATTTGTTATCTGTTTTTTTGGGTATGATAGTGTCTATAGGTCAGTAGAGTATTGTATATGTTTAGAATTATATTGAATTACGGAGCTTATGATGTTTAAGTATTTAGGAGGAATATGCTTTCAGTGTATTGTATCGTATTTATTTGTTTTTTGTGTTTGTATATATGTTTGTTGTATTTGTATGTGTGTTTTTTTTATGTATTTACCCACTTTTGCTCTTATGTCATTATCATTATCTTCAGCTATTCATTTGGTCTTTTGTCATTATTATCCTAATTATCCCAATTGCTTCTCCTATTTGTTATTTCAATTCCTTTTTCACTTCCTCTCTTCCATGATGTATTGCTTATACTTATTTTCGTCTTCCTTAGTATAGTTATCAAAACTTAGAACTCTGCCATTGATAATATTCTTTGTCTTTAAGGTGCAAGAATTTATATGATGGGTTTTATGTGCATCCTTCTTGAGTTGCTGGTTAGCAATATT
>NW_028234406.1:2118594-2131094 GCF_977035675.1 Penaeus japonicus
TTGATTTCACTCCAGCTCACCTTTGGTAAACTCTCTCCTGTCTACTCTTCTGTCTTTCCCTCTCATAGGCTATCTGTATTTTTTTCTCTCTCACTCGCTTCTTCTCTCCTCTCTCTCTCTGCTTTCTTTCTCTCCTTCCTTCCTTCCTTCCTTCCTACCATCGTTCCATCCTTCTTTCCTTCCCTCTCATCCTCCCTCCCCCTCTCCTTCCCTTCCTCTCTCCCTCCCTCCACCTCCCCCCCTCTCCCTCTCCCTCTCCCTCTCCCCCGCCCCTCCCTCCCTCCCTTCCCCTCCCCCTCCCCCTCCCCCTCTCCCTCCCCTCTCCCTCTCCCTCTCCCTCTCCCTCTCCCTCTCCCTCTCCCTCTCCCTCTCCCTCTCCCTCTCCCTCTCCCTCCCTCTCTCCCATTCCCTCCCTTCCTCCCTCCCTCTCTCCCTCCCACCTCTCCCTCCCTCTCCCTCCCCCTCCCCCTCATTCCCTCAGCTACTTCGCCTTGACTTTTATCAGTGCAAGAGCGTTCCCTTCGGCGGTCCCATGTGACTACGAAGGGAAATTGGCTGTATGTATGGTCGTCACGCCATGTTGTTGTTTGTGATTCGGTTGCGTGCTCTTGGCTTTGTTTTGTTTTGATCATTAGTTTGGACTTGTTATTTTCTGGTTTTGCTTTTCCGAGTAAGCTGTGTATGTTATTTACGTTGTTGTTGTTGTTGTTGTTGTTGTTTTCAATTGGGGGGGGAGGGGGATGTTATTCTTCTTTGTCCTTGTTAGATGGATTGGAGTCTGTCTGTCTGTCTGGGGAAACGAGTCTTTTGGGTTGAGTCCTTTGGGTTGTATGGCTTGGATGGCCATGGTCTTGACCGGTGGTTTTGCGAGTGGTTGATAATTTCCCTTCTGTACTTGTTTGGGGACGAAGGTAACCCTCGGAACTGTCGTGGTGTTATTTGTAGCTTTGGCAAATAGCTGTTTCATTGTTGTTGTTTTTGTTTTTGTTTTAGTGTTGGTTTGGCAAAGTCTTTCTGTTATGTTACGTTATGTTATGTTATGTTATGTTATGTTATGTTTTTTTTGTTTTTTGTTTTTTTAGGGAAAGTGTCATCCTCTTTTTTTTAATGCGAGAAGTATGGCATTGTTTTGTTTTCATATTTTGATCCATACGTGTGTGTTTTTTTTCTTTCTTCTTTGCTTATCAAACACGTGTATGGACTGTTATGAACTAAAGAGCTTTGAAAAAGAATCACAAAATCAGATACTTCTGCTATTGCTAATCAGATGCTGACGCCAGACGCCCCAAAACACCCTACACTAACAACTCAAAAAGCAAGGTCCTTCTTTAAGTCTGTGAGGGAGGAGGATTTGACGGAAGGGAAGGAATTTGACTCCTCGCTGAGACGGACACTTTCTCACACCAGGCGAGGGAGGGGGGGGGGGAGAACCTGTCTTTCTCCTCCTCTGTCTTCTCTTCCTCCTCCTCCTTCTCTTCTGCCTTCTCCTGCTCCTGCTCCTACTCCTACTCCTACTCCTACTCCTCCTCCTGCTCCTCCTCCTCCTCCTCCTGCTGCTGCTGCTGCTGCTGCTGCTGCTACTCCTGCTCCTCCTCCTCCTCCTCCTCCTCCTCCTCCTCCTCCTCCTCCTCCTCCTCCTCCTCCTCCTCCTCCTCCTCCTCCTCCTCCTCCTCCTCCTCCTGCTGCTACTCCTCCTGCTGCTCCTCCTCCTGGTGCTCCTCCTCCTGCTCCTCCCCCTCCTCCTCCTCCTTCTCTTCCTCCTCCTCTTCCTCCTCCTCCGGCTTCACCTCGAAACAATACACGCTCGGAAGTTGACGTTGAATTCTCTCTCTCTCTCTCTCTCTCTCTCTCTCTCTCTCTCTCTCTCTCTCTCTCTCTCTCTCTCTCTCTCTCTCTCTCTCTCTCTCTCTTTCTCTATCTATCTATCTATCTATCTATCTATCTATCTATCTATCTAAATCTCTCCCTCCCTCTCTGATATTTGTTTGTATTTCAGTTTTTGTTTCCATAAATACGTATTTAATACGAATACTAATAAAAAAAGAAAGATGATTGCTATAACAGCTACAGTAGAGCTCACACAAAGGATTGGTTATTATTGCATCAGCAATATATTAGCTTTGATTGCAGATTGATATCAGAGTTATATTCCGCTTGTCAGCACTAGCGACCTAGCTTTTCGCACGCCGATCAGGGAATAAATCACTAAACATTGGTTACGACCGTTTCCAAATGTTTTTCCCCGTTTCCCTAACCCCCAAATCCCAAAAATCCGCTCAGCTGCTTTTCGCCTCAAAGTAAAGGGCACCCCCCTAATCCCCCCCCCCCCCCCCCCCCCCCCCCCCTACCCCCTACCTACCCAAACAGCTGATACGAACAGTAAACAAAAACAACCCCCCCCCAAAAAAAAAAGATATATATATATATATATATATATATAATAATAATAATAATAATAATAATAAATAAATAAAAATAAAATAAGGAAATAATATTTAAAAAAATAATGACCGCCCACTATTTTAAACGCCCATTTTTTTCTTTTTACTATTTTTTTCTTTTGTTTTGTTTTGAATATAATGCCAAATACGGGATAGGAATACGAGAAGAAGAGGTTCTAGAAAAGTTCTTTAAAAACACTAGCACAGCTCTGCGTACCAGGGCGGCGGCGCGACCAGAGTGTCGGCTCTCAGAGACGAGGGGAGGGGTATTTCAAGGGAAAAGTGAAATATAGTTTAGGTTTTTTTTTTTCCCTTTCTTGTTTTTTGTTAGGGAGGTAGGGTTTTTTTTTTGTGTGTGTGTGTGTATGGTGGGTTTCGGGGTATGGGGGATGGGGTCGTGGTAGGAAGGGAGGATGGAGTGATGAGGGGAAGGGAGAGAGAGGGAGAGAGAGGGAGAGAGACAGATAGACAGACAGACAGACAGACAGACAGACAGAGAGAGAAAGAGAGAAAAGGATATATATGTATATATATATATATATATATATATATATATATATATAGAGAGAGAGAGAGAGAGAGAGAGAGAGAGAGAGAGAGAGAGAGAGAGGAGCGTGGAGTTCGGGAGCGCGGAGGAGAAGCGATTTATCTCCTCTGTAATTGCGCGTCAGCTGAGGGTCACTCCAGGAGAGGGGGGAGGGAAGGGGAAGGGAGGGAGAGGAATAGGGGACAGGGAGGAGGTAGATGGTTGGGGGGAAGGAGGGGAAGGAAGGGAGAGGAGTAGGGGACAGGGAGGAGGTAGATGGATGGGGGGAAGGGAGGGAGAGGAGAGAGAGGAATAGGGGACAGGGAGGAGGGAGAGGAATAGGGGATAGGGAGGAGGCAGATAGATAAGGGGAAGGAAGGGAGAGGAGGGAGAGGAATAGGGGATAGGGAGGAGGCAGATAGATAAGGGGAAGGAAGGGAGAGGAGGGAGAGGAATAGGGGACAGGGAGGAGGCAGATAGATAGGGGGAAGGAAGGGAGAGGAGGGAGAGGAGTAGGGAACAGGGACAGAGAGGAGGAAGGGGGGCAGGGAGGAGTTAGGGGGACAGGAGATAGGGCGGTAGAGGGAAGGAAAAGAGGGAGGGAGGGAGGGAGGGGGTAGGACGCCAGAGTTAATTAAGATGATGTAGCACGAAACAAAGCAGGTGATGATAGAGTTCCTCTTTTTTATATATATATATCCCTAATTATGGTGATGGGCGTGATTGGTTGATGAGGTCGTGGTCCCGAAGGCAACTGTAGTAATAACTGTAGTGATACTCTGGGATTAACCTTTACCTTGGCGTTACCTTGAGTGTGGGAACGTTGTGTGTTGATGGTGCCTCCTCCACCCGGGCTTACTTGGGGCTTACTCTCTCTCTCTCTCTCTCTCGCGTGAGTGGCGACCAATGTGGAAGGTTGGAGTTATTTGTGGTATTGTTGTTGTTGTTATAACTATTATAGCTGGAAATTACTACTATTACTAGTCATTACTGTTAGTATTAATGTTAGTAGTAGTAGTAGTAGTAGTTGTAGTAATGGTATCATAACTACAACTACTTGTACTATTACTAGTTATATAATTTGTGAGGTTATTAACTTTAGTTGATGTGTGTTATTATAACTTAGATTTTTAAGTGATGCTGTAATGACGTGAATAATGAGGCGCAAAGCAAGCAAGCAAGAACAAACAAAGTAAAACGATAAGTGGTTTGAGATACAATAGCCATACCATGAATGATGATAATGACGTAACCTAAAGGAAAAGAAAAGAAAAACAAAGGCGAGATAAATGAGAACAGGAGACAGGTGATGCGAATGCCTTAATTAAGGAGTGAATAATGAATCGAAACAGATAAAAGTGCAGTATTAACATTAGTTATGAAACGCGAGATGTGAAATGAAAATAAATTGAGGAAACGACGGAATCATAACAAGGGGAAGTGTCAGTGACTTTGCGATTTTTCTGCATATTGTGTGTGTGTGTCTCTGTCTGTCTGTCTGTCTGTCTGTCTGTCTGTGTGTATGTGTGACCGTGTGTAGGTTTATACGAAAGTGTATATGTACGTTGTGTTTGTTTATTTGTCCCCGTGTTTGCATGTTTGCCATTGCGTGTGCGTGTAATCAGGAGGAGTATGCAGGTAGGTTCCCAGTAGCCACGCACAATGTGTGGGAGTAAGATGTTGACATGCGGTGGCCGACTTGCCCAACGCACGCACACACACACAAACGTACACCCGCACACAGGGTCCCGCACAGAGCCTCGTCAGTACCCGCCTTGCCGCGGCCTACACTGCCTGGTCGCTGGTGCCTCGCGTGCCAGCCTACCCACGAGCGTTCGCAGGGGCTTGTCTGTCAGCCCATCCTTCTCCCTTTCCACGCATCTAAGGGTGATTAATCCTCCCCGAATTATTTATTGCGGGCGCGTGTCTGTGTGTCTGTGTGTGTGTTTATATATACTGTTTACCTGCCTGGCACCTCGTTCAGCCTCGTTCTTCTATTGTGCGTAAATTTTGGTGGTGATGGTGGTAGTGAAGTGATGGTGAGGGTTACGAGGGTTACGACTACCCCTATGGTACTCCTGGGATCCGGGTACCTGCAACAGCATTTGCACTCTTGGTACCTTCTGCTTCCCTCCATCCATCTCCTCTGCCGTCTCTGCCATCGCCCCTCACCCCTCGCCGCAGCCTTCAGAGGTGAGAGTAAGAGAGTAGCTGCGAGTGATTGGAGGATTGGAAGTGAGTGACGCTTGCGAGGGATTGGGAATAAGTGACACTCGAGTGGGTGACACGGGTGGGTAATCGTAGGGAGCTCGAGGGAGTAACATTCGAAATGGGTGACGGTGGGTAACAGGTGAGCAGCCGTGAATTTCTCGAATGAGTAAGTGGCGAATAACTGAAAGGATCTCG
This sequence comes from Penaeus japonicus, assembly GCF_977035675.1. Taxonomy (NCBI): domain Eukaryota; kingdom Metazoa; phylum Arthropoda; class Malacostraca; order Decapoda; family Penaeidae; genus Penaeus; species Penaeus japonicus. The sequence continues at coordinate 2,123,968 of NW_028234406.1, forward strand.
AGTGAGGGGCAGCAGGTGACCCAGGTGACCAGGAGTGAGCAACAGGTGAGCAGCCTCGGGGAGGAGGAGGGAACTGCAGTGAGTCACACGTGGGTGTGAACGCGCCCATACGTCGCCGTGACCCTTGAACCCTCCAACGGGCGGCGCAAGGCGGCGAGGCGGCTAGGCGTCAGAGGTGGCGGAGTCACGGATAGGCATTAGGCAAGGGCGGCTTCGGCAGGTGGGGATGAGGGGGTGGGTGGGGGATGGGGGTGGGGGGGAAGGGGGAGGAGAAGGAAAAGGTAATGACACGCTTGGTCACCGGAGCTTACCATGCCCTGGACGGAGGCGGTTCGGTTCCTCTCGCACTCACGGCGGTTCCTGCGCGGTTCTTCTTGCGGTTCTCTCAATCCCTACGCCGTCCGGGCAGGAGGAAGCCCTAGTAACTAAGTGGTCCGTGTGGTTTGCGAGTTGTCGTGGGCGTCTCACGTAGATGGGTGGGACTGTTGGACAGAAAGGAGAATATGGTTACTCGCTAGTAAAGTTACTGACTTTAGTAATGGTATTTAGTAATAATAATAATAATTAATAATAATAATAATGGTATTTAGTTAATGGGTACTCGTGAGCTGTTCACTTGACCGTGAGTCTCACCGGCGCCTCCTGGACGATTATTCATTATGAGGGGACTGCTTGGCTGGCTAACTGTAAGTCATGAAAAGGTCGCTTGTTGTGAGTGAGTAGCAACTCATTAGAGATTTACCACCGAGTGATGACGCAATACGATGCATAACACATCGCATTGCGTCATGCACGTAGATGCCTTCTGGTATGTTATATCAGACTGGGAGATATATCTATTGACTTGAAGTCTTTCCTAAGAGTCCTCTCGGGTTGACTCAGGCGGGCAGGCACGGTTGACAGGTTCATTGGGACTGGCGTGAGAGCGGGTGCGACAAGTGATGCATGACTCCCTGATGATGAAGTGGCTTCGGGGAGCAACTTCGTTTTCTGGTGAGGGGGGGGGGGGTTACTTTTACGGGACACTTGATTTCTTCTTCCTCCTCTTGCTCCTTTTTCGCCCTTTTTCCTCTTCCTTTTTCTCCTCTTTGTTCCCTTCCTCCCCTCATCCCTCCTCTCTTTCGCTTTTTATTTCTCTTTTCCTCTTCTTTCCCTTTCTTCCTCCTTTTTGCGTTTCCTTCTCTTTCTTTTCCCTTTCGCTTTCCTTCATCTCCGTCTTTGTTTATTTTTTTCTTCTTCAAGGGTTACTTTATTATTCGAGGCACGTGTGTGGGTGGTGAATAATTATCGCAAATATGACTGGAATTTCAACTTTTAGAAAGAAAATAGAATTGAAAAACGTTCAGTCAAAGGGCCTCTTAGTGTTTCCGGTTTTAGAAAGAAAAGTGGAGGTGAATGTTGGGCGTTCCGGTGCAATTGCAATCGGAAACAGATCACGAATGTTGAGAGGGCGGGCGTTTCAGTCGGAAAAGGAAGTGGAACAGGTGTTCTGACCTTGAACGCTCGTTACTCGTGTGGCCTGAACGAGGTTCCTGGAGTTGTTTCTTGGCCGGTGTGGGGTTTCTTGCATATTTGGGAGGGGAAGCAAAGCCGTCGTGTAGAGATTGGGGCCATTTTTATTATTATTATTATTATTATTGTTATTATTAGTTTTCATGGATGTGTAGTGTTTAAGTGTGTGTTGTGTGTTGTGTTGTGTTGTGTTGTGTTGTGTTGTGTTGTGTGTGTGTGTGTGTGTGTGTGTTTTGTGGTGTGGTGTGTTGTGTGTGTTGTGTTGTGTGTTGTGTGTTGTGTGTGTGTGTGTGTGTGTGTGTGTGTGTGTGTGTGTGTGTGTGTGTGTGTGTGTGTGTGTGTTGTGGTGTGGTGTGTTGTGTGTGTTGTGTTGTGTGTGTTGTGTTGTGTGTGTTGCTGTGTTGTGGTGTGGTGTGTGTTGTGTGTGTGTGTGTGTGTGTGTGTGTGTGTGTGTGTGTGTACACGTACGTTCCTTTACCAGGTTTCGATTCGACGAGTGTATACTTCCTGTTTTTTTCTGTTCTAAATTTCCGTATTTAGGTATTCGAGATAATTAAATCGACATGTTTCTTCTTGTATTTTTTTTTTCTTTTTTTATTGAAGATTTGCCCATTTTGGTCAGTAAGAGTTGAAAGTTGTCTGGACTGAGTTCATACAAACCTCTGTGTAGGAAGTACAATGTTGGGGAGGTCAGCGCTTTACGGGGGTTATTAGGTTATGGGGGGGGGGGGGTCAGGGTGTTGGGAGGGAAGGGGGAGAGAATTTAGGGGGGGTTAGGGGGGATCAGGGGGTAGGGGGTTGAAGGGAGGGGGAGGGTAGGGGGGTGAGATTGTTGTGAGATCGTTGGCGACACTCCTTGAAGTGGGGGTGGGTGGGGGAGGGGGTCAAGGCCATGTTTTTTATAGGTCATTGGGTATGGGGATGCTGGGTCTCTCACGGCGAACAATGGGGAATGGGGGAGGAGTCGCTACCTTATGTTCATTATGTTGTTCTTTTTTTGTTGTTCAAACGAGCTGCTGCAATTCTCTTCGCAATGATCAGCTGGGCAAGCTGCTGAAAGGAGGTCTGTATGCATTCCGGTTTTGGATTACGTTACGTGATTGGGTAATCTTGACGTTGAATTCTCTATCTTCTCTTCTCTTCTCTCTTTCTCTCTTTCTCTCTCTCTTTCTCTCTCCTCTTCTCTTCTTTTCTCTATCTCTCTCGCTCATTCACTGTCCCTCCTCTCCTTCTCTTCTCCTCTCTTCTTTTCTTTTGTCTATCTCTCTCACTCAGTTTCTCTCGCTCTCGCTCTCTCTATCATAAGCGAGTAGGAATTACAGTATATATTAAAGACGTATTTATTTGATGTATCTTCTCAATAGGAGTCCGTGGTATTGTGTATTTCATTCACAAAATAAGTATCGTATTATCATCATCATCATCATCATCATCATCATCAATGAAACTGTTCGTATGATTTGTTCTGCGCATGATATTATGTATTTTTTTTATAATTTTACCTTTTATTTTTTGTCTAGTATATTACTGTCTGCTTTTGTTTGTTTGTTCAAATTTGGCGGTCGGTCATCTCGTCTCGTGTTTATTATGGTGATATTATTTTCTTCTTTTCAGTCACATATTTTTTTTCTTTTCAGTCACATTTTTTCTTCTTTTCAGTCACATTTTTTTCCTCGAGTTACTCATGTTTTGCGAGTATCTCCTTATCTCTTGGGATATCCATGTGGTGATGATGTGGAGTCATGGTATATGTTGGAGGGTTAATTATAGTCCCTACATGCTAGTTCTGTGCCTCACGTGATGTCCCAACAACCTAGTACAGTGAGGTGTCCAAGAAACAGCGAAGGTATGGTGACTCACGTGATGTCCCGACAGGCTAGTACAGTGAGGTGTCCAACTAACAGCGAAGGTATGGTGACTCACGTGATGTCCCGACAGGCTAGTACAGTGAGGTGTCCAACTAACAGCGAAGGTATGGTGACTCATGTGATGTCCCGACAGGCTAGTACAGTGAGGTGTCCAACTAACAGCGAAGGTATGGTGACTCATGTGATGTCCCGACAGGCTAGTACAGTGAGGTGTCCAACTAACAGCGAAGGTATGGTGACTCATGTGATGTCCCGACAGGCTAGTACAGTGAGGTATGGTGGCTCAGGTGATGTCACTATGTCACGACGTCAGAATCGAGGTCTCACGCCAGTCAGCCGAGCGTGTGATGAGAAGAAGGGCGAGAGAAAGGTGATTTTTTTCTTCTTCTCCTCCGTCCTTTTGGATAAATGACGGAAATAAGGTTTGAAGGACTGGGTGAATATTAAGGGAGGGGAGGGGAGGGGGGTCAGGCAGGGTAGAAGAGGAACCTATGGTAGTTTAAAAAGAAGGGACATTTCAAGGCCTTTTTTTATAGGGAGTATCGAATCTAAAAGGATTTTTTCAGAAGATGCAACGTGAATAAGTGAGTTTTTAGGGAGTTAATCCATTTCGTCGGGTCGCGAGCGAGGAAAGTGTGGAATAAACTATCCACTCCATTTGAGACAGTCCCTGCTCTTTATCGCGGTGTCTGTATGTGCCAGTAACCCCGCTGGTGATGATGGCTCTTCCTCCTCTTGCTCCTCTTCCTACTTCTGCTTCTTATTTTTTTATTTTATGCTTCCCTTTCTTCTTCTTCTTCTACTAATATTACTACTACTACTACTACTACTACTATTAATTTTCTTGTGCTCCTTATTTTTCTTCTACGCATTCTCCTTGTCTTTCTGTTTTTCTGTTTTTTTTTTTTTTTTTTTTTTTTTTTTTTTTTTTTTTTTTTTTTTATTTTTTTTTTTTTTTCTTCCACTATCTTATTTATCTCCTTTTCCACCATCGCCATCACCACCACTTCTTCCTCTTCCCCTCCTTCCCCTCCACCACCTCCTCCTCCTCTCTCCACCTCCCTCCTCGTACCTCCAGCTCCCCCCACCTCCCCTTCCACCTCCCCCATCCTCCCTCCTCCTCCTCCTCCTACCTCCCCCACCCTCCCTCCTCCTCCCACCTCCCCCCACCTCCCCCCACCTCCCTCCCCTTACCTCCACCTCCCCCCACCTCCCTCCCTCCTCCTCCCCTCCTTCCCCAGCCCAAGTCGGAAGCGCTCGGGACGAAACTCAACTCGGTGCGTGCGGTCAGAGAAAGTTCGCGTGGGTGACACACACAGTCAGTCAGTCAGTCACAGGTGCTAAGGCGATCAGATCAGATCAGATCAGATCAGTCCGGCAGCGACGAACCTGTTGTTGACTGACCGACCGACCGACCGACCGACCGACTTGCACGAGGAATCAGGTGACACGAGCTTATATTTAGTCCTCCTTCGCCGCCGCGACTGGGCCCCTTTGGCAGGTGAGTGAGTTGACAGGAGAGGACGGACGTACGGGACGGGGCGGGACGGTTGGTTGGTTGGGTGGTTGGTTGGTTGGTTGGTTGGTTGGTTGGTTGGTTGGTTGGGTGGTTGGTTGGGTGGGTGGTTGGTTGGTTGGTTGGGTGGTTGGTTGGTTGGTTGGGTGGGTGGGTGGTTGGTTGGTTGGTTGGGTGGTTGGTTGGGTGGTTGGTTGGTTGGGTGGGTGGGTGGTTGGTTGGGTGGGTGGGTGGGTGGTTGGTTGGTTGGGTGGTTGGTTGGTTGGTTGGTTGGGTGGGTGGTTGGGTGGTTGGTTGGTTGGTTGGTTGGTTGGGTGGGTGGGTGGGTGGTTGGTTGGTTGGGTGGTTGGTTGGTTGGTTGGTTGGGTGGGTGGTTGGGTGGTTGGTTGGTTGGTTGGGTGGGTGGGTGGGTGGTTGGTTGGTTGGGTGGGTGGTTGGTTGGTTGGTTGGTTGGTTGGGTGGGTGGGTGGTTGGTTGGTTGGTTGGTTGGTTGGTTGGTTGGGTGGTTGGTTGCAGAGGAAGGAGGGATAGCATGATTGATATGGTTGATTTATTGGTATTGTGGGAGGGGAGGTGGGGGGTAGATAGGGGTGTGGGTTATTTGTATTGGTGGAGAAAGATGAGGGTGGTTTGAAGATTAAACGGGGTTAGATAGAGATGCGGAAGTACTTTTGTCTTCCCCGCGTTGACGGTTTTGTTTTATTAATCTCTTTATTTATTTGTTTGTTTGTTTGTTTGGCTGTTTGGTTATTTGTTTATTTATATTTCCACACCAGTGATATGCAAGTGAATTGAATCGAGGATTATATGAAAGGTCCGTGATTTATATTTTCTTCTTGACGAGATCACGTGGATGATATGATAACGATGGTGGTGATGATGATGGTGATTATGATAATGATGATGATGATAATGGTGATGTTGATGGTGGTGATAATTATGATGATGCTGGTGATGATAATGGTGGTGGTTATAGTGATGATGATGGTGGTAGTGGTGGTTGTGATGATAATGAGGATGGTGGTGGTTTCGGTGACGATAATTATGATGATGACAATGATAACGATGATAAGAAGCAAACGAAAAAAATATATAAAAAGGGATCGAAATAGAGGACAAGGAAGAAGAGAAAAAGGACATATCCACACGCATAGAAACAGACAAAGACAAACAGACAGACACACGCAAAGACAAGAGAGCCGGACGACGAGCGATTTCGTTTTGAGATTGATCATCCAGATAAGAGGGAAGCCTCGAGTGTTGCGTTGGTCCTCTGTGGTGAGTGGTTGACCTCAGGCTCGGCTCGGGAGAATTTGCATCTCTCGCAGTGTGGTGGTTGGTGTTGCGTCATCGGCTTGGTGGGTGGAAAGGGGGCTGTTCTGGGAGGTTCTTTTCTTCTCTTGCGTCTAGTGTGGATTTAGGGTTGACTCTAGGTCTTGGACGCGAGTGTGACCTCCTGATCTTGGACGTAAGTGTGAGTTCTGATCTTCATTCGAGAGGGACTTGAGACTTTGGAACGTCTGTGATCTCCAGATCTTGGCTTAAGTGTGACGTCGGATCCTGACTCATATGTGACCTCAGACTCTGATTACAGGGTGACCTCAGACCTTGATTCCAGTGTGACCTCAGACCCTGCCTCAAGTATGACCTCAGACCTTGAGTCCAGTGTGACCTCAGACCTTGATTCCAGTGTGACGACAGACGGTAAACACGGAAGGAGTGACTATGAGAACGCCAGGATCTTCATCGATTTTTAATTGTTTTTTTCTTATAGAAAAATAGAAACAAAAAAAAGGTAATGAAAGGTGATTATATGAGTGATTAGCCTTCTGATGAGGGCGTGTTAGGCGGACCTCCTAATATGGCGCCTCATAAATATTCAAGCGGCGACGCGGGGCTCTGGATTTATGCACAGCCATTTTGTCAGGGAAGTATGGTAATGAGAGGCTGGATTGGCGTCCTCGATCAGGTCTCGGGAGCTTGGGAAAGCAGGGCTGCGGAAAGCGAGCTGTTACATTGGGATATGTATGTGTGTATGTATGTATATGTATATATATAATATATATATATATATATATATATATATATATATATATATATATATAATATGTATATATTTTTTTTTCTTTCTTTCTTTCTTTCTTTCTTTCTTTCATTCTTTCTTTCTTTTTCTTTTCTTTTCTTTGCTTTTCTTTTCTTTTTTTTCTTTTTTCTTTCTATTTTCTTTCTTT
>NW_028234406.1:2133976-2158576 GCF_977035675.1 Penaeus japonicus
ATAAACTTTTCTTTTCTTTTCTAATCATAAACACTCTAAACTCTCTGCCTATGCTGGAACATGAACCTTATTTTCAGTTTGGAAAAGAGAACACACACACATGAAATAGCTCACTTCAGCCAAGTTCCACAGGAAGATGATCTTTAGCATGAAAACATAGGCATCATTTTTTTATGTGCATTTAACATAGAAACTCAAATAGTTCTGTTATGCCTAGTTCCTGTTTCATGAATAACCGTGAGCAAGAAAGATAAGCAACATTATAACAAAATCAATTTCTTTATAAAAACATTTATCATTAATTTTCTGTTTTCAGTGGGCATCATACTATGAATATGCATTAATTCAATAGTGTGAGTTTTTTTGTTAATTGCAGATTTATTCTGCAACTTAACCCATGGATGATGTCAAATCAAATCTTTAGAATGTTTCAACACACCAGATGACTCCTATTCACGTCATGAAGTTTTCCGTATATATGGACAGTAGTTCCATTTATCTATACCACCTTTTCTTGACTTTTCAAAAGCAAAAAGAAAAAACAAAAATTTTGCCACTTTTAATTAACAAGAGGTGGCGTGAAAAAAAAACTTTGATAGGTTGCAGCCTCATGCCTCGGCCATCATCTGGTGGAAGGCTGTGAGCACTGGCTAGGTTGCAAAGGCAAGTACTTCAAAATCTGGCAAATGTCCACCCAGTAGTGATGGTTTAAGTCCTACTAGTTTACGAAATCAAAACAGGTATAGCATCTGCTCTGGTTTACACTGTGGGTTTATAAAGTAACTAAAACTAAAATCTGGAATTCATTTTGAAACTTACTCATAAAATCTTTGTGCTTTTTCGTTTTTGCTTGAGAAAAAATCATCAGCACATTCTTTTGTACTTACTTAAAGGGTCAAAACTAATTTCTTCTCAGATCTATATAAACTAGAAATACATAACATATATATGATCTCTACAAACTTTTGTCTTTGAGATTTTCTTTACTAGTTATTATTGAGACAAGAGATACAATAGCCAAAAATCTGTAATGATCTTTAGCAGAAAGTGTGCAGTTTTATATATAATCAAAATAACAAATAGATAATCACTAGGGTGTCCAATCATAGGCGCATCAATCTGCATGATCTTGAACGGACCTGTTTATACTCAATTTACCCAAATGTCACCTAGTTTTATCTTATGAAGAAATTCAAAATCATCCTCAAAAAATTAAATTGTTTTTTTTTCTTATTAAATAATTAAAAAGATCAGTCTTTACACATACTACACAATGGTTAAAATCCACCCACACCGACTAGACATTCACAAATAAAGTCCAGAAATACCTGGGTTGTCTTCCAAACATAATAATTTCAGCTTGCAAAGGTTCAGAAATTATGGAGCACGTTTTCGTGGTGCTAACTGAACACGAGTAAAAAGATGTACAAGACCTTTCTTACTTTCAAGACATTGTCATGCCTTCACCAAAGAGGATGTCGAGGCAAAATGCAAAGCTGGATTCAAAATTTGTTTGTCACTCAGAGATATCTATCTACCCAATACTATTTTATATCTATTAGTTTACTGCAGATATATAACGTTTTTTAAAAAATCAAATAAAACTCTTTGTCAAAAAAATAGAGGTCAACTTACATTAAAATAAATAAAGACCCACACTTGGCTGAATCTGCTGTGCAAAATGCCTTTTTAAAATTAATTTACATATGGTAAAAACTTGTGTGTACTCTAAACAACCCCTTCTAAAGTACAGCATCAGCCCCTAGACTAAAAACAAAGTTTCCACCCCAGTTGATCTTGGTTCCCTGAGATTCCCAAATTCTGTCCTTTCAACTCCCCCTTCACCTCCACCACGTCTGTCACTCTCCCACCGAGGGACAGTGGCATTGCAACGGACGCCGTGCCCTCTTCTTTTCATTCGTTTTTTACCTCGCAATCCAAACTCATCCTTTAGTGCGAATTCTCCGTTAGAATGCACTCTCCGACGTTACGCTCCACCTTGCACTTGTTTTAAATCTCGTTCCCTCATACTTCATATCCACTTTTTTCCGACTTCTTTGTTGTCGTTCTCATGATCGGTCCTTTGTTCTACTTCCTGAACCTTCTCCTTCCTAACATCCCCATCCTCCTTCCCTCACATATTCTTTATTCTTACATCTTCCCCTCCCTTTGCATTCCTCTTTTGCACCTTCAGACTATACGGCGTGTTAATCACTTTGCCACTTCCCCCGGCCGACTACATTCTTCTCTTATTTGATCGTCGTTCCACGCTCACTTCACTGTGGCTTGTGACGCTCTTGTTTCTGATGACCTTTATGCCTTTTTCACTTTTTCTTCTAGTCCTTTGACTTGTCATCACCCATTCCTCTGTATTGACCATTCTATAGCTCAAAATCATTCTGTTGAACCATGGTCATCTACAGTTTTCTTCTAATTTTTCTGTGTGTCATCAACATTCCCTGTGCGTTATTTCATAAGGGTCATCGTCCTGGGTATAATCCACAACTTAACGTCCATGATCTCAAGATAGTTTTCTTCATGACTAGTCATACATAGGTATTTAAAGTAGATATCAGCTAACACTCTGCCAGAACAGAAAAATAAAAGGACGAATAAAAATGAATAAAAAAATAAGTACATCCACAATACTGAAGTCTTATACACATAAAACAAACTCAAAGTGTTTAAACCATTTAAACCATGACATGATGCATTAAAGAGCGCACTTTTACCTGTTTGGTCGGTTGCATGTTGCAGATAAGCAAGCTTCCCCCTCTTTCCTTTTGTATTCAACAGGCAGGTTTCCACTTGGTACGATTGCAAAACGTTGTTCCCAGACAGATACTTAGATCAGCAGCGCTGAAAAAGGAGAAAAAAGAATTTTAAAACATATTTCCAACAAACAAAACAACAGCATAGTGCTAGTAAGTTTAGATGTGAAACTAATACACAAGTCGATATATATGTTGTTCTGTTGTTGAAGTGCATATACAAATTTATGAACTGAATAATGTATAGAAGTAAATGTACAATAATGTATTTGTAAATATATATATATATTTATATAGTTATAAATATTATATAGCTATAAATATAGTATATATATATATATATAAATATATATCAATATATACAAAGATAATAGCATAGTATATACATATATAAACATATAAATCCTTATCTAAATATATATACATATATTATACCATATATATACAAAAAAACATATATAATACATATATATACATATATATATATATATATTTTTATTATATATAAATACATATATATACATATAATACATAAATATAAATAATACACACCACACAACAAACTTACACACACATTAATATATATATATATATATATATATAATAACTATATATATATATATATAATATAGTATATTATATTATATATATATCACATATATATATATAATATAATATATAATAAATATATATAAATATATATACATATATAGTATAAATATATATATATATATATATATAAATATAAATATATATATATAATAAATGTATAATATATATTAAATATATATATAAGATAGTGAAATATATATACATTATATATGTATATATAAGTATATATTTATATAATATATATAGATATATATAATAAAAATATAAATAATATATATAGTATATAGTATATATAATATATATAAATATATAATTTATATAAACTATATATACGTAATATATTTAAGTATATGTATATAAACATATATAAACGTATATATATAATATATATACGTATTTATAATTACATATATATGTATATATAATACATATGAATAAGTATAATATATATAACTATATGTATATAATATATAAATATATTATATATTATATAATATAGATAATATATATATATATATTTTTAAATAGGGAATATATAGATGTAGATATATATAAGTATATATATAAGTAGTATATATATCTGTATATTACTATCATAGATACTTAGATATATATATATATATATTGATATATAATATATATATATCTAAATATATATATATATATAATATTTATGTGGTGTTGTTAGTTTTTTAATATATATATATATAAATATATATATAAAATATATATATATATATATAGTATTATATATATATATATATAAAAAATATTATAGTTGTGTGTGTGTGTGTATCAAATAAAATAACTATATTAAATCTATAGTAAAAAAATATATATATATATATATATTAAATATATAAAATATATATTATATAAATTATATAAGTATGTGTTGTATAAATTAATATAAACAAAAATAAATATATATATATAATATATATATATAATATATCTATATATATATAAAATCTAATATAAATATATATATATATACACACACAACACAATGGCATTGATTTGTATACATCTCAAATAATATCTTAATCTTTCACACTTTATACATAGCCAATCAAAATAGAATGTTATCGAAAGCTATATTCCCCGATCCAAAAGTATATCCGTGTTTACCCCTTCAAATAAAACCTACCAGAATGTGCATTTGCAAGATCCAGATCAGCATCATTAGTCCATCCATCGCATCCCAGAATTGGTGTCGTGCAGTTTTCCGGGGCACTTTCCTCCCATTCCCTACTTCTTGGCGCGCTGGGCACGTTAAGCCTTCGCTTTTCTGGCCCACGGTCGTCACCGCTGTACTTCTTACAAATTGCCTAACAAGATGTGAAAATTGTTTTTAAGATGAAAAGAAAGGAACAGAAACTTTTACTACATAAGTTTTTAACAATATCAACCTGTGCAATTAGAAAGAAAACGAGTAGATTATATAAAAAAGAAGCAAAAGCTACTGTCTTCTTACCTTATTAGTAATAAGTAAGTAAATATTATCCTAAACATCAAACACTCTTATGTAAAATATATAAAAAAAATATAAAAAATTTAAGAACAAAAACTCCCTGCAAAACATGTGATGCTATTTATTGTATACCTGTTACAGTAGTTGCAAATATCAACAAACATGTTCCCGTGAAGTTCCGATAATTTTTGCCGAGGTAATCCCGATCTCAGGTGCAGGCCATCTATATTTTGGGTGATTACATATTGTACATATCCTGTAATTAGAAGTACAAATATGAACATCTGTAAACAAAGTTACTAAATGAAAATATCAACTTTCATTTGTAAAAGTATGTTTGTGATGGCCCATAGCAATTATACATTACATTTACAGAAGCATAGAAACTGTTTGAATTACAAGTCTTACGAAGGAGGCTATACCAATTCTCATATCACCTTTAACCATTTCAAGACCGAGATAAAGAATTTGATCGGATAATTTATAGCATTTTCTCATTTTCGGATAATTTATAGCATTTTCTCATTTTCATCTACTTGCTCTAAAATACCTAACAAATATTGGCATTTTCCAATGACTGAATAAATAGCAAAGAGATTATTATCAGTTAAAAAACTAACTAGGAATAAAATAAACTTCATGTTTCATAATTCTTTTTAGTATATTCAAATTTAAACAGAAAAATAATTTTTGTCACGAAGGATTTTTTGTACCCTATTTACCTAATACTTGATAGTTTGTTTAACAAACATAATTACAAAAAACATAATTATAGATTATTGTCTCTGTAAATGGGCCCAAAACCTTCATCCCTATCTATATTCTATCTTACCCCACTGTCTACATATATCTATCTTATATCCCTCGTTCTCTGGTTTTCGGGTCTCGGTCTCGGGTCTCGGTCTCGGTCTCGGTTCTCGTCTCGTCTCGGTTCCCTCGGGCTCGGTCTGGTCTCGGTTCGGTCTCGTGCTCGGTCTCGAGTCTCGGTTTCTTCTCGGGTCTCGGTCTCTATTTCTCTCTCTCTCTCTCTCTCTCTCTCTCTCTCTCTCTCTCTCTCTCTCTCTCTCTCTCTCTCTCTCTACACCATAAAACAAGTTAGACAGCCTCACCTACCTTGTCTTTCCAGGGAAACGATACCCATGTGAGTGAGGGTTGGTCTGGCATCATCCCACGATATGTTGATGTCAGGTTTTAATCCCTGCTTCTCTAACGTCCACACCCCTTTTGGACCCCTGGAAAAGAAAAGAGACCCTGTTCATTGCATTATTGGGACACAATATTAGAGTGTGTTGACTTTACATACGCCATTACTACAGCATGTTTCCTCTATTCAGGGACTTTTTTAAAAAATCAAGAGTATGATAGTTGTTACTATGACAGTTTTCCACTTAACAATTGTGTATAATGTACATCATACATACATACAACATTTTATATATATATATAATATATATATACATATATATATATATATATATATATCATATATATATATATATATATATATACATATATATATATATAATATATATATATTATTGAACATATATTATATATTATATATATTATAATATATGATATAGTATATATATATGTAGTATTATATATTGTACTTTATATTATATATCTATATATAAAATAATATAATATATATATATATATAATATATATATATAATATATATATGTACATACATATATGTATGTACTATATATATATATATATATATATATATATATATATAGATATTATTGATATATGTATAATCATCTTAGTATAACTTTATATAGAATAATATAACCAGTAGATGTTATATATTATATATAATAGTATATATATATATATATATATAGTATATATAATATATAATATTAATATATAGTTTTATGTATTGATTGTATTAATGATTTATATATACATTATATACATACATGTATAGTTATATATAGTAAATAGTATATAAGTATATCAATAGTTATATATATAGATATATATATAATATATTATAGATATATAGTAAACATATATAATAGTATTTAGAAAACAGTCTATATATAGATAAATATATATATTTATAATCTCGTATATATATATATATAGTATATATATCTAATCTATATATATATGATGGTGGCATACATATATGAGTATGCATATATTATTTATATATATATATAGTATTTATATATATATATTAGTATATCGTTATATATTATATATATATATTATATAGTAGTAAAAAATATGATATATATATAATAGTTATATATCTATTATATGATTATATATTATATATATATGTTATATATATATATATATTATATATATTAATGAAATTATCTATATATTAAATCTACTATATATATATCTATTATCTATATTATAAATATATAAATTGATATCTGTTATATATATTTGAATATTATAATAAAATGATGTATTAGTATATAATCTAAATATTCTATATCTATTAATAATGAATGTTATATATATACTCCATATATATATATATAAATATTATAGTATATCTATAAATATATATCTAATATATCATAAATATATTACTTATATATATAAAATATATATTCGTAAAATGTTATCAATAATTTTCTCATATATGTGTTATAACTTATATTATAGAATTCTATATATCTATTTAAAATATAAACCAATATATAAATATATTATCACTATAACCCATTTAAATATCTATAATTATCATAACAATAAGTATAAATATAATATCAATAAAATTACAAAACAATATATATACTATTATAAAATTACAAAAACTTATAAATATCCTCTATCTCTCTATCACATTATCTATATTCTCTTAACAATATCGATAGAGAATTATGATATGCTATAAGACACATCTTATTATTTTATATTATATCTATAGCTCTCTATCAATAAATCTCTCTCAAACTCTATATATCATAACCAAACTACATAAACAACTCACACTACTCTTACTATATCTACCATCAAAAAATAAAACCTTCACACCAACACTACACCCACACCAAATAAAAACATACCCTAACAAATAACCTCACACAACACTCAAACACCTAACACAACCAAACTCACCGCCACCAAACAAACAACAAACACAACACAATAACAAAAAACACACGCCTCACTCACAATCCCTCCACCACCCCTTTCCCACACATACACCAACCACTATATACCTACAACCACTCCCAAATACACACTTACCATAACCATCCCACACTTACACCCTTCCCCCATCCTGACATCATGTCCTACTACCTAGCTCAGTGTATCATGTTACCTACCACTCCCTTCCACCCCCCCCCACCCTGTCATAAATCCTATAACCCCCCTCCTACCCCACACCCTAAGTCATTTACCCCTCCAAACCACAAATCCCCACCCCCCACCCCCTCATAAATTATCCTATCCCCCCCACACCCCCCAACTATCCCCCCCATCTCCCTCCCATGTCCCTCCCACCCCACCCCCCATCATCACAACACACCACTGACCCTACACCCCCCCTTTATCCCACCCACCTCCTCTCACACCCCTCCTGCTCTCCTCTAACACATCCACACTCACTCCTCACATTCCCATAATCATTCGTGACACTACCCTCTATTGATGTGTACTTCGTTTGAACTTACTGTCTGTTGTGTTGTACAACATAACACCTCATTGTAAATCAATCACCAGTCTACCATCCACTACTCCCAGATAATACCCAACTACCCTATATACAAAAACACTAAAACTCACCACAACTATTACTAATTCTACTACACACACTTTCAAGTCCAATTTCCCATAAACACACTCACTTAATCCTCACTTATAAGTACAGTGTAGACATTCCTCTACACATGAGAATAAGCCAAACTATGTCCTCTACCGAAGACACATCCACTACCCAACACACCATTATCAAATCTAGATTCACAACCAACAATACAAGCTCAGAATATTATCTGCTACTATATGAAGCTGACATATAACATTATATCAGACATCTTTCACTCAAATATATTAGATAGTCCTTAGTCTCACACATATACTCTATTATTACATAATTTCCAACCTATTATCTACATTTTAAGTCTCGTCAATGAATTCAATGAGACACCATATCCTCATAAAGTGTACAGAAAAAAAACTAATATATAACAAAAAAACAGATGCCTAATCCCAATTATTCTTTGCTATACTCCTACCCCATCCAACACTAATGCACAAGAATTAAACTACACTAACATACATCCACCCCGTATTCCTCATTATACATACCCACCCCCTCCCACCCTCCACCACGTCTAACACAGACTATATACACCTCCCTACACCTCACACAAGTTATCCACGAATCTCCAATCCACACGTCATTACATCACACCCCTCTACATCCTCTTACTATAGTATACCACTCCTGCAGCAGAACCTGTATCTCTCTCTAAATTCAATTAACATGAACACTACAACACTATATATTTTGACCTCGTAGAACTGACACTAATTTTTACATCACTATTAAACAAATCAACTCACTCACCCACCTCCACTTCAAAATGTCCACTACATTACATATCCATTTAATGACTAGATATCAATTGTACCACTAGCTCTTACTTCACCCTACCTTCACAAACAAACACAAATACTAGTCTCACTGTCCAACCCACACTCACACCCCACCCTACGACTCTCCCCCCCCCCACCCCAACACACTCAAAATCCCCCCCCTCCCAGTAGCTCCTCTCACTCACTACCTCCAAACTCAACACTACAATCCCGACACACTCCCTCAAATTCATCAATCTCAATAACACCCTAACCGAACACAGAACCGAACAAGATGCTAATCATTTCGAACTATATCCTACCTGACCTCGACGTCGACTAAAGCTCCATACTACGCACGCCATACTCTCAGCAACCCCTACCTCACGCTCAACCCCTCCTAACTCACTCTATTCACCCCTCTGCACCTCTCACCCTCCCTCCCTATAACTCCGCAACACCCTACTAACATCTTTCCTGATAATCTTTACCAGCATTTCATAAATCGTGCCATACTCTGTTCATGTACGTTCATCTACACTATAAAAAGTCCTGTTAGAACCAATGAAATTCACTTGTCCACTACACAGTATCCTCTAACAAAGTCTGACAAACTCTATCACCAAATACAAACTACATAATTACACCTCCATCTGCTCTACACCATGATTCTAACTATTAAACTAAAATCAATAGACAATACCAACCCATCTAGACAATACTAATGTTAACACAACACACTCATACACACACACCACACACACCCACTATCAGTCCCATACACACTCGACACTTACCAACTTCATAACACTTATCATAACAGCACATATCCCCCCCCAGTATCCCCCCCCTAACACCCCCACTACCTAGCAACACCACTAACCCAACAACCCCCCCCTAAAAAATATAACCAAAACCACAAACATACAAACATATTACACTATACATACATCCATTATACTATATATATCACAATATGATATACACACCACATACACCCTCAATCTAGTCGTAATATTGAATATCAATGATCTATGAGCACAAGTATAAGTGTATTATATATATTTATATTAATTTAGTATTATACTATATAGTATGTGATAGTATAAGATAATGATACGATAGCATATGATCTATAGATTAGAAAGTATAGATACGATATAGATAGCATACTATATGTACTACAGAAAGCTAGATAGTACATAGTATCGCACAGAGTCACAGCTCAGACAGTATCAGTCGATGACTAGCAACTAGTACAGCAGTACAGTACTAGTATCAGATATTATCTAGTACTCGATCAAGAGAACCTTACAGACAGACTAGACAGCACAGAAACAGATAGACTATCGCACCGAGCATCCTAGTCCATGATAGCTAAGACAGATAGTCAGACGCCGACCGTTCTCATGAACAAGCAGATATCTCCACTACTCACAACAATACTACTCACTACACTCAACACTATCATAAACACAACATCTATATCACTATCAACACATCTCTACACACACACTCTATCAATCAGCACTAATAACATACAATACAAACACACACACACATACACACACACACACACACACTACACACACACACCTACACATATATATATACTATACACTAATACTACCCCCCCCCACCCTCCACGCGCTCACTCTCTCATATATATATAATATATATATATAATATATAGTATAAGAATTATATGCTCACAGTATACATCAAAAGAACACACGTGTGTTTCTGACGTGTAGGTCTTTTTCCTCCGCTCCGACTCTACCCTCTACGCTCCCAATGCGAAATGAGTATCCGTAAGTCATTTCATGTACTATCATTAGATATTTCAGATGCTATTTCACGTAAACTTATATCTACATATATATATGATAGTATACTACTATTACATATACATTCATCAATATATACATATATATATATATATATATATAACATAATAGTATATATATCATAAGATATGTATAATATATATAATTACGCAATATACATAATACATAAATCTACATATGTCATAATAGTACTGAGTATAACTATACGCATGAGCATACTATAACTATATCTATACAATATATATATATATATATCATACATCAACGAACATCACATCACACTACACACAGATTATTCATTTACTTTACTTTCATATTTATCTTCTTTATATTTATGAAAAAAATAGAAAGATATATCCATATATATATACACTCACATCACATCTATATACTATATGCATTGTCACATAGATATATATGATAAGAAATCATATATATCACATACTCTAATGACTCATAAAAATATGTACTCATCTAATATTTGATAGAATGATGATGATAATACTAAGTATTGTCATAGTATCTCTATGCTATAATGTATATGAATCTGATATGTCTCTATCCACATCATATATATTTAATATATAGTATATCTATATTCTGATATACATATATAATGATATACATATGATCTTTATGTATGTATTGTATATGTATATATCCTTATATGTATGATTATATATATTCATATATTGTGTTATATATAGATAATATATAGTATATTATATATATACATATATTTATATACTCTATATATATGTGTATTATAATATATATATAGTATAGATATGTAATTGTAAGTAAGATGAGATATAATAGTATGTATCATATGATTAAATACTCCGCTCTAATAGATATACAGAACTATAGAGTAAGTGTGTATATAGCACTGCCTATCATGTATGTATTTATATATATAATTTATGTATATAATTATATACATTTATATATATGAATTTATACATATATTTATGTATATATGTATATATATATATATATATATTTATATATATTATATATATATATATTTTTTATATTTTATATGTATATATGTATTATGTATATATATATATTTTATATATATATAATATATTATATATATATATATTTATACATATAATATATATATATATATATATATATTATTTTTATATATATATATATATATATATATATATTAATATAATATATATATATATATATATATAATATATATATTTATATATATATATATATATGATATATATATATATATAGATATATATGTATATGTATGTACATATGTATATATGTATATATATATATGTATGTATTTATGTATGTATGTATGTATGTATGTATGTATGTATGTATGTATGTATGTATGTATGTATGTATGTATGTATGTATGTATGTATGTATGTAAGTATGTATGTATGTATGTATGTATATATGTATGCATGTATATATATATGCATATGTATGTATGTATTATCTATTAACTTTATACCTACTTATCTATCCGTATCAGTATCTATATCTATGTCTATGTATCTACATCAAATTTACATTTATATTCACATTCATATTCAAAATTATGTCCATACATATATATGCAAGTATACCACTTTACTTCATATATATCTAATAAAGGATTTTATCAGGAATTCTTTTTTATAGAATTTTATTGAATCATAGAAGCTTTTCTTTAAATTACAGAGAAACATTTTCTTGAAGAAAAATAGCTAATATTCTTTAGGCCTACAAATCAAATCCACCTGTAATTACAAAAATTAATATAAATAATAATATAAATTATTAAAGGTTTACACTAATATTTTTCTGTAATGTATCTGTTACCCTCTGCAATTCAATTGATTAAAAACACAATCTCTTAAAAAAAAAAAAAAAAAAAAAAACTCCCATGAATGACAATTGATAGGGGTTCTAATTAACTGAATAATCTAATTAATGAAATACCTATCAACGACAGATTAACCACACTGAAGGATATCGACTCGTTATCAAGCTTCGCAAAATCCTTCTCCTGAGCTTAATTACGACAAATCCAGCCATCACACCGATTAAAGACGCGACGAATACCAAAGTACACCAAACCAAATCACGTCTAATCAATTTAATACCATAATCTTATCAAAGAAAGAATGACACTCGATTTAATAACGAAAACCCAGTCTGCCCAAAAATCTCTTTGTTCCAATCTGTACCTCTTCAATATCTACGAATAAAAAGGCTAAAGCCTCTTCGTATAAGTATCCAAATATCTCCGAAATGAGCCCCTGTCCTCGGCCATAAAAGCAAGAAAGGAATTTAGGTCAGAACTGAATAATATAAATGTCTCGCTGCTCAAAATCCAGCGAAATTTTTACACGCATTTTTAGCACATGCAGAGATACTTATTTGCGATCTATATACAGGGATAATTACCTCAGGAAGGCCTAATTTGCCCTTGTTCTCGTACTTGCTCAACCCTTCGGCATAATTACAAGACATTTTGCACAGAATTAGAGGGAATCACACAGGGTTTTGCTCTTGTTTGTGTCTCGACGCCGCCACTGTAAACACACAGGGCTCGTTCGAAAGTTTTTGGTCGGGGTATTATTCTATTTTCGGGGTTTGATTTTCGTTATTAGGATGGTATTTTCTTTCTCTTAGGGGGGTAAGTTAGGATTCTTTTTGTTCTATATAGGATTGATGATATGTTTGACTTTGTGTCTTCTCGTTGTGGGTATGGTTTATGGTTTGAAGGATATTTTTTTACGATATCAAAATCTCTCGGATGCGCCCATGCCATTCTCGATATTCCTAGTGTACGATAATTTCCATAGGCATACGATAACTCTCGAATTTCGCATAGATACGTGCTTTATGTAATTCATTTTGGTATCAAATATTGATCAATTTCCTCTCTTAATCATATCTCCCCCCTCGGACGTGTATAAGGTTAACTTGGTTAAATTTTGCGCGGAAACAAAATTGAATTCCTGTAACTAAAAGCACGAATGATTAGTGACTTTAATTTGCGAAAATCAATGACAAGTTAACTCCCATGTCATGGTTCACTGTCAGTTTTTTGCAATCTTTCAATAGAAGTAGCTCCACTTGATACATCTTCGGTATAGAAAGGCAAGATAAGACATTCGCAGTAATTGGGTTTGCTTGTCAGTAAATAGCCATTTTGTTTATTGCACGCAACCCTTTCTTGTAATAATAATTAATATCTGTTTCTCAACATGTCTCCTTTTTAAGCTGTTGATCATATCAGAGTTGTTGTTTTTTTAGGTTTATATTTTCCTTTTATTGAGTAATGAAGGAACAATTAGGAGTTCTTTACGATTAAAGCATCTTACGTTACTTAGTTGACATGATAATAATTATACTTAATTAATATTTGAATTTTTGTTACTGGGATTGTGTCAGTCATCATAAAAATGAGTAAAGAGCAAGTCATATAATTAGTACTTTGGCATCTCGTAATACCAATAAAAAACACCTTTACATTAACGCGATCTCTTATATAAATACAGCTGTCTCCAGCCCATAGATAAGCTGACTCAAGTTAGCAAAAAACAATAAAAAAACAATCTTTACAATTTTCTCATACAATTTAATGGATCTTAATAATACCGACTGAAATAAGGACATTTTAGGAATATAAATATCAGTGCAGGGTTGAAATTAATATAAGATAGAAGACCGCTCGCCGAAGGTTACACGAAGCATTACTTGTAAGAGCGTGAGGCAGTACTTTATCACCCTCTTTTTGCGTTTTTAAAGGTCTTATCTATATATAATGCCTATTCATTTGAGGACGAGATTTTAAAAAAGAGAGAAAAAGCAGGTAGTATCGATTCAACATCTATTCCAACTAACATTGGTCGTCAGACATTTCGAGGTCTACAGGTCTTGAAAATACATTACAATCACATTACAAAGCTGTTTTATATTCATATTACAAGATCCAATAGCACGTTTTATTTTAAGTAATTTCTTTAAGGACGTGTTAGTGTAGTTATTTTCTGTACAGGAATACGAAATTGAAATGGAGAAGGTGAAGAACATGCCGTCATCAGAGACCGACCCCTATGTGAGGGTGGCCTTGTGGGACGACCAAGGATAGATACGAAAGCTGGGGTAACTTTGTCCAAACTTGCCATGAGAAAAAAAAGGGATGAGTGCCGTTCCCCTGTCCTGGAGCGTCCCCCTATCCTGGCCGGTTCCCCTGTCCAAACACACTTCCCTCTGTCCTTGCCCTTCCCCTGTCCCTGCCATCTTTGATCCCCTGCCCAGGGCCCTATCCCTCTGCCCTGCCCTTCCCCTGTCCTGGCCCTTCCCCTGTCATGCCATTCCCTTGTCCTGGCGTATCCCCTGTCCTGGCCCTTCGCCTGTCCTGGCCGTCTTCCCCATGTCCTGGCCCTCCCCTGTCTGTCTGGCCCTTCCTGTCCTGGCCGTTCCCCTGTCCTGTCCTGGCCCTTCCCTGTCCTGGGCCCTTTCCCCCCTGTCCTAGGCCCTATCCACCTGTTTCCTGGCCGTCCTTAACCCCTGTCCGTAGGCCACTTTTTCCCCTGTCCTTGGCCCTTCCACCTGTCCATGGCCACTTCCCTGTCCTGCGTCCCCAGTCCTTTGTAAATTTCCTTTCCCCTGATCCTGGGCCATGACCCCCCTGTCCTGGGCCCTATTCCTCCTGTCCTGGATCCCATTATCCCCTGTCCTGTTGGCCCTTCCCCTAGTCCCTGGCCCCTATCCCCCTGTCCTGGAGCCCTTCCCATCTGTCCTTCCTTTCCCCTGTCTGGCTTCCCTGTCCGGCCCTTCCCTGTCCTGGCCCTTCCTGTCCTGTGTCCGTTCACCCTGTCCTGCGTGTCCACTTCCCCTGTCCTGGCCCTTCCCCAGGACAGGGGAAGGGCCAGGACAGGACAGGGGAACGGCCAGGACAGGGGAGCGGCCAGGACAGGGGAAGGGTTAGGACAGGGGAAGGGCCAGGACAGGACAGGGGAAGGGCCAGGACAGGGGAAAGGACAGGACAGGGGAAGGGCCAGGACAGGGGAATGGCCAGGACAGGGGAAAGGCCAGGACAGGACAGGGGAAGGGTTAGGACAGGGCCTGTCCTGGCCCTTCCCCTGTCCTGGCCCTTCCCCTGTCCTGTCCTGGCCCTTCCCCTGTCCTGGGATTGGAGGGGGGTGTCCTTGAGCAAATAAATAATAGCTGCCCTTGGTCTGAGGGGGTGGCAAAAAGTGTGGGGGCGGGCTCGCTTTCCTCCTGTCCCATGGCCCTTAGCCCCTGGTCCAGTCACTGGTCAACTTCCCCTGTCCCCTGTCTGTCTGTGCCCTTCCCTCTGTACCTGTCCTGGCCCCTCCGCTGTCCCGGCCCCTCCCCTGTCCTGGCCCTTCCCCTGTCCTGGCCCTTCCCCTGTCCTGGCCCTTCCCCTGTCCTGGCCCTTCCCCTGTCCTGGCCCTTCCCCTGTCCTAACCCTTCCCCTGTCCTGGCCCTTCCCCTGTCCTGGCCCTTCCCCTGTCCTGGCCCTTCCCCTGTCCTAAACACCTTTATTTCCCTGGTACCCTGGCCCTTCCACCTGTCATGGCCCTTCTCCCCTGTCCTGGCCCTTCCCCTGTCCTAACCCTTCCCCTGTCCTGGCCCTTCCCCTGTCCTGGCCCTTCCCCTGTCCTGGCCCTTCCCCTGTCCTGGCCGCTCCCCTGTCCTGTCCTGGCCCTTCCCCTGTCCTAACCCTTCCCCTGTCCTGGCCCTTCTCCTGTCCTGGCCCTTCCCCTGTCCTGGCCCTTCCTCCTGGTCCTGGGCCCTTCCCCCATGTCATGTCCTGGCCATTTCACCTGTCCTAAGCCGTTCTCACTGTCCTAAACCCTTCCCCTGTCCTGGCCCTTTCCCCAGTCCTGGATGGCCCTTCCTGATTCTGGCCCTTCCCTGTCCTGGCCCTTACCCCATGTTGGACCCTTCCCCGTCGCTAGATCCTGGCCGCTCCAAACCACTTGTCCTGGCCCTTCCCTGTCCTAATCACCTTATCCCTGTCCTGGCCATAATTCCCCTGAGTCACTGGCCGTTTCCCCTGTCCTGGCTAGCTCCCGCTGTCCTCGGTCCCTTCCAACTGTCCTTGAGCCCTTCCCCCTGTCCTAACCACTTTCCCCTGTCCTGGCCCTTCCCCTGTCCTGGCGTCTCGCTCCCCTGTCCTGGTCACCGGCCCCTTTCCCCTGTCCTGGCCTTCCCCTATCCTGGCCCTTCCCCTGTCCCTGGTCCCTTTCCCATCTGTCTGGCCCTTCCCCTGTCCTGGCCCTTCCCTGTCCTAACCCTTCCCCTGTCCTGGCCCTTCCCCTGTCCTGGCCCTTCCCTTTTTTTTTTGCCGTTTCTCTCCACCCCCTGTCCTGGCCGTCCCTGTCCTGGCCTTCCCTGTCCTGGCCCTTCCCCTGTCTGGCCCTTCCTCCTGTCCTGGTCCCTTTCCCCTGTCCTGGGCCCGTTCCCCCTGTCACTGGCCGCGTCCCCTGTCTCTGGCCCGTCCCTGTCCTGGCCCTTCCCACTGTCCCTGGCCCTTCCCCTGTTCCTGCGCCTTCCCCGTCCTGGCCCTTGCCTCCTAGCCCCGTCCCTGGCCCTCTCCTCGCTGTCCTGAGCCGTCCCCCTGTCCCGTTCCCCTGTCTTGGTCCTTCCCCTGTCCTGTCCCTTCCCCTGCTCCTGGCCCTTCCCCTGTCCTGGCCCTTCTCCCTGTCCTGGCCCTTCTCCCTGTCTTGGTCCTTGCCCCCTGGTCCTGTCCTGAGCGCGTTCCCCACTGTCCCTGGTGACCCTTCCCCTGTCCTGGCCCTTCCCCTGTCCTGTCCTGGCCTTTCCCCTGTCCTGTCCTGCCCCCCCCCCTGTCCTGCGCCCTTTCCCCTGATCCTGCCGTTCCCTGTCCTGGCCCCTATCCCCCTGTCCTGGCCCTTCCCCTGTCCTGGCCCTTCCCCGTGTGCCTGGCGCGTTCCCCTGTCCCTGGCTCCATTTACCCCTGTCCCTGTTTCCCATTCAACTGTCCTTAACTGGCCGTTCCCCACTGTCCTGGCCCTTCCCCTGTCACACTGGCCGTATCCTTCTGCCCTGGCCCTTATCCCTACAGTCCTGATCCTGGCCCTGTCCCCCCCTGTTCCTAGGGTCCGTCCCCCTGTCCTGGTCGTTCCCCTGTCCTGGCCGTTCCCCTGTCCTGGCCCTTCCCCTGTCCTGGCCGTCCTTCTGCCCTGGCCCTTCCCCTGTCCTGTCCTGGCCCTTCCCCTGTCCTGGCCGTCCCCCTGTCCTGGTCGTTCCCCTGTCCTGGCCGTTCCCCTGTCCTGGCCCTTCCCCTGTCCTGTCCTTTCCCCTGTCATGGCCATTTCCCTGTCCTGGCCCTTCCCCTGTCCTGGCCCCTTCCCCTTGTTCCTGGCCTTCCCCTGTTCTTGGTCCTTCCTGTATGTCTGGGTGACCCCCTGTCCTGGCCAGTCCCCTGTCCAGGCCCTTCCCCTGTCCTGTCCTGGCCGATTCCACATGTCCTGTCTGGCCACTTCCCCCTTGTCCTGGCCCTTCCTCTGTCTGCGTTCCATGTTGGCCTCTTCCCCTGTCCTGGCCCTGTCCTCTCCTGGCTGTTCCCCTGTCCCTGGCCCTTCCCCTGTCCTGGCCGTTCCCTGTCTGGCCCTTGAATCCCCTGTCCTTGTCCATTCCCCCTGCCCATGGCCCTTATCCCTTCCGGGCCGTTCTTCCCCACCTTCCCGGGCCCTCCCCTGTCCTTGTCCTTTTCCAACTGTCCTTCTGGGCCGTTCCCCGTCCTGCCCTTCCCACAGTCCTGGCGTAACCTTCTGCCCTGAGTCCCTTGCCCGCCTGTCCCTGTCCTGGCCCCTTCCCCTGTCCATGGGCCGTCCCCCCTGTCCTGGTCGTTCCACTCCTGCTCCTGGCCGTCTCTCCCCTGTCCTGGCCGTCTTGCCCCCTGTCCTGGCACGTCCCTTCTAGTACCCTGGCCCTTCCCCTGTCCTGTCCTGGCCCTTCCCCTGTCCTGGCCGTCCCCCTGTCCTGGTCGTTCCCCTGTCCTGGCCGTTCCCCTGTCTTGGCCGTTCCCCTGTCCTGTCCTTTCCCCTGTCATGGCCATTTCCCTGTCATGGCCGTTCTCAAGAAGGGACCCTCGTGGTTAGAAGTGGAGAGCCGACGCAGCGTTGATCGATTAATTGAAGTTATGTTGTATCTTAAAGGTATGTTATTTTGTTATTGTGTATCATACTTTGTTATTTTCATAGTTATGGTAGTGAGCGAATTTTCATACTTATGATAGTGAGTGAATTTTGATATTTCATTTAATCTCTCCTTACTTTTATCCGTTTTTGTTTATATTCACCACATTATTTCCCTTTGCAACAAATTCGCCAACTTGGTACTCTAATTCGCCGAGTCAGGTCACTCATCAGGAAGTTGGGTGTAATGGTAGGGTGAGTGTAACACTAGGCTTTAAGAATCCTTGCGGAGATAAGGATGAAGCAAGGCGGGAGGAAAAAAGAGACGGGAGGAGAGAGCTTTTTTACAAGACCAGGCGATGGTTAGACGAAGTTGACGTAAAAAAAAGGGTTAAGCTGTGCTGGTGATCAAGGTAACATGCTCTCGCTGCTTGGCAGACAACACTCGCACGCTCGCGGGCCACGCACACACACACACACACACAACACACACTACACACACACACCCACACACACAACACAACACACACCACACCACAAACACACATAGTATAGAATTATATATATATATTATATATATATATATATATATTTATATATATATTATATATATTATTATAATTATATAATATACTATATATTTATAATTTATATATAATTATATATATATCTTTTCTCTCTCTCTCTCTCTTCTTCTCTCTCCTCTCTTCTCTTCTTCTTCTCTCTCTCTCCTCTCTCTCTCTCTCTCTCTCTCGCTCGCTGCTCGCTCGACTTATATATACAAATATATATATATATATTATATTTATATATATTATTATAATTTATATATATTTATTATTATAACTATTTATATAGGACGTTCATTATACTTGAACACACTAAAATCCTTTATGAGAAAGTAGGCAAATAAGTAGGGGGAAAAGTATTATGAGCAAGTACACAAGACATGCTACTTTTGAATCAATAAGAAACACGAAAGATGAAATTATCAAATACAACAAACAAAGGCTTCACCAAATGGAAAGCAACTGTCCCTCACTAAACCTCGACTTTTCACTTTTTGATATCAAACACAAAAACCTCAGATCGCTACCTTGAAATTTTTCTAAACATGGGAATCGATAACAACATTAAAACATACATCGTAGACCTACACTGAAACCGAACATGACGGATGCCCTAGTAAATATAGAACTTTCTATATAAATAAATGAGTGCGGGGGATGTTCATTCTATTTCAAACTGGATTTGATATCGACAGATTCAAGAATTAATTTTTTAAAGGTATTAGCACATGATGGCAGTGTGGGAATCCCTATTTTACATTATAAAGGCGGAAGGAGGCTGGCTTATGTGCGCGGGCTGTAGGCGTGGCTTATTGGGCCGGGAGGAGGGCGTGGCTTATTGTGCAGGCTGGAGGGCGTGGCATATGTGGGCGGCTGGTCTTTGGTAACAATTGAGATGTGACTGTACCAGGTTTAATAATTCTGTATAACGTACACTCGTACTGAAACACTTACAGAATATCACACGAATAAGTAAACTGTAAATTATCTACTCTCTACATGTGAGGGCATAGACCAGTGAGGATTTTTCTTTATTTTATTCTCTTTTTTGTTTTTTTTTTTTTTTACAGTTTTTTGGATGTGTGATTATCGTCATGTTTTATTATAAGCTAGCATAAGTATACCCGGGTCGAAATTGCTATTTTGAAGAAAATATACTGATTCTAAAGGAAAATAACATTGAAATTGAGTGACAAAACACGTAAAAAAAAAAAATATGGTTTACACAGCTTCTTTTCATTAACTTACCGTATTTTCCTGTCTGCATTCTCAACGTCACTCTCCCTGTTGTAAAGTCATGAAATAAAATAGCGACTGTCTTATTAATGTCCTCATCACACATATACCAATAATATTGGGGAATATATTACATTGTCGATGGTGAGGTGTACATAGGGCCTTTAACAACGAGCCATACTGTGAGATCCGTGCAATATACGTGCAAGGAGGTAACCGCCTAATCAAACTAGCTTCTGGACTGAATATTGCCACCCCTTTCGTATCGTCCAACTGCGAAACTCACTGATCTATCGCGTATTTTATCTGTATCAAATCGCCTTGTCTACGATACAGGTGTAATGACGAGATAATGCGTCGTTGCTTTATAAAAGAACGATTACGTTATGGCTCTTCGGAGAACTTTTTCAAGGTATGTCTCATTGTACCGCCCAGAACTCGAAGCGAGCGAGATGGTCCCATAGAATGAATGTTTTCGTGTTCATTTATAAGGGTTGCTACGGATACTGGCGCAGGCTTTTCTTTGTTTGATGTTGAATAGGCGACGGGTTTTATTTTTAGTTTTTTTGAGGTAATGTTGTTGATCGGTTTGTCAATTAATTGGAGCAATCAATTTAAAATGCTCCGTTCTATGGCATTATATTCCGTTCAGTATTAATGTGTGAGAATATTTGGGGAAAAAAAATTCTCATAGGAAAAGTCAACAGTTCCTCTTTATCAGAAATTTATCAGATCATAGTATCACATTATCACAAATATAGGAATTTTTTTACACCTTCCACAAACCTATCAATCAATCAATTTCTTCACCAGATCGTCTTCTATCAACCTTTTTCTTTCGCATTAATCTTATCCAAAATTTATGTGTGTTAACGCAGATCGCATCTTGAAACGAACGTCCCTCGCACATCCGCCCTCTCGCACCTCCTCCATTTATTTATATAGACTATTTTTTTTTTTTCATGGACTATTTACTTACATATTACTAACCCTCGCACCTCCTCCTGTTAACGAGCATTTCCATTTCCAGTAATCCAGGTCTTCACTCTAGTCTTTACCCACTATAGCTGATTTTAAAACTAATTGCCATAATTACCTTCACGCTTGGCATCGTCTCCCAACTTTAGCAGTAACACTGCGAACCCTGACGCTGAAAACAGCGTTTCGTGTCGTGTCTTCGCGTGACCATATTATTAACAGTATTGTTAATTTGGGTGTTTTTTTTTCTGGGGGATGTTGGGTTTGGTAGATTGATAATTTTTTTCTTGTGTTCCATCTAGGATTTTCAATTATTGTATGGAGTATTTGATGCTCTACTGCTGAAGGATACGACACTTATATACAATGTGCAACGCACACACACACACAAATAACACACACGCATCACACCACCAACACAACACACAACACACAACACAACACCAAACACAACAAAACCAAACAGCACAAACACACACGTGCACCACAAACACACACATATGATGTTGAAAATCCAACGTCCTGGAGGATTGTTTCCAAAGACTAACATCCACAGCAAGCGATAATAATAAAAATGATCATGAAAGCTGAACTAGAAAGTGAAGAAAAATGAGCGCAAAGAAATACCCGCAAACAAGCAATAACACCAACAGTAACAGTATCATGTCCCAATGAGGGGTAAACGTGTACGTATAAATTACATTCACACACCACACCGCATAATACAATAGCACCCCTCCATAGTTTCCATCTTTCTCCTCTCATACATATATACTAAAAAAAAGGTCCAAAATACCTACCAAATATACTCTCTTCTCAGAAACCCTCCGCGCACTCTCTCCCTCTAGAAAGTTCTTCGCGTACGACACCTCAGAATATTCGTCCCTACATAGTCAATATCCGCCATTTTGTTCACACATTATTCGCAACTAGTTTTATATCAAGTAGCATTCAAAAAATATCAATAATTTTCCATAATATAGATACACCGTCATCTATCATAACAATTGTCTCCTTAGGAATCAACCTAAGCTATTCTTATAAAAGACCTTCGTTAATATTCAATACCATCGTATAATAAATGATAAACGAAATATTGGTTTGATATCATATTGCATGACACAACAGTTCGAAGGCTGATGCCTTTAAAACTGATGTGGCTGTTTCACTTAAACTGTAACCGGGGGGCGGGGTGGGGGTGGCGGGGGGGGGGGGGGGTTGACACGAATGAGAATTCGGCGCGTACTTTAAAGGCGTGTGGTAGTTGTGTGTGAGAGGAATATGTAATATATATGTTGTATATTTATAGTGTATATATGTGAATAAATATATATATATATACTAATATATATAATATATATGTAAATGTAATAATACTATATTTATTATATATAATGTATATATGTAAATATATTAAATATCATATACTAAATATACTAACAAAATATTAATATCATATATATTATACACATATATGTATATAATATAAATATATATATATATATATGATATATATATTCAATATATACATGTAAATATAACTTATAATCATATATACATATATAATATAATATAAAAATATTAAATGTATAAATGTAAATATCTCATTTCCCTACTTCTAATATTCATACTACTATGTATAAAATCGCATAAAATACAAAAAAAATATATAATATAAAACTTCGATATATAGTATGTCTCGCGATAAATAAAATCATATATAAATAAATATATATTCATAACTATATCATATATCTAATAAATTCTACTGTGGGGAGTTGGCATGTGAAGTGGGGTGGGCCTATGCTTGATGTTGGTTGGATGGATCTGAATAAATATCACACACACTACATTATATATACATATCATATATAAATATATAATATATATTTTATATATATATAATAATAATATATTATAGATATATATATATACAATTTCAAACGATATCCCATCGCCATCATCATCAATATCGAGCAGAGGGGAGAATATAAATAGTTGTTTGTGTGAGTGTGTGTGTAGGTTTTGTTAATTGTATGGTGTTTACACCGTACATTAATCGAAAATGCAATAACAAAGTGTAAAAGCACTGGACACAGTGATACCCCATCCTTAATGAATCTCAACTTACAATCCCTTGTGTCATTTCTCTCTCTTTTCTCTTTTTCCTTCTTTTCTTCTTCTTCTCTTTTCTATTTTTACTTTCTTCTTTTTTCGACCACATGCTTACGACCTTGGCGATATTCAACACGTGTGAAAGGATAGTATTAGATGGCAAGCTTCCATGTAGCTAGAATAACAAGTTCTTCGTATTCTTAAATTACTCTCCATATGTAGTAAAATAATTCTATTGTATTCTCCCTAAAGTCTACTTCATGAAACTCA
>NW_028234406.1:2163676-2166176 GCF_977035675.1 Penaeus japonicus
GCTATGCAACGTTGCTCATTTCGTGTTCATTTGTTCACTCGTGGTTTGGTTATGGTGTCGCTTGTGTTTACAGTGAGTTTCTTATAGTGTTTTGTAGTGCTACGAGTGCAGTGATGTTTGTTTACTTCACTGTCTGATAGAGTCACTGATGGGTTCGAGTGATATCGATCGTGCAACGTGATAATTGCATGACCTTTCGCTGTCGTTCCTGTTGTTATTATGAAACAAACAAACAAAGAAAACAAACATAATCGTCTTGCGTAACCATAAGGACAAGAACGCGTAGAAATGATTACATATTAAGATATAACTCCAAGAAAAAAAGAGATATTCACGTTCAAAATATACTGTAGATAAGAAGGCGGATGTGAACCAGACACGAGCACCGTTAGGATATCGTGCGAGTTAATATTTCGAGTGTCAGTAATCAGCTGTTCTGTCGTTGGTTGACAGGGAAATCAACCAGTCAACCGATCGCTGTCACAACCACCCGATTGGAGGTCATGTTGTTAAGAAGGGAGAGGAGGGGAGTAGCTAGGTGATAAGGTTGGCTAGGAGGAGGAGGAGAAGAAGGAGAAGGAGAAGGAGAAGGAGAAGGAGAAGGAGAAGGAGAAGGAGAAGGAGAAGGAGAAGGAGAAGGAGAAGGAGAAGACGAAGAAGAAGAAGACGGGGACGACGACAAAGGAGAACGAAAAGACAAAGAAGAAGGGAATTGTGGAAGGGGAAAAAAAAAAGATACTAAGGGAAAGGAAAGAACCGATGGTAGGAAAAGGAAGGAGAGAAATTAAAAAAGAAAAGCATGATATATATCCTCAAAAGCGAAGGAAAGGGAAGGACGAGATAGATAGAGAGAGAGAGAGAGAGAGAAGAAGAAAAAAAGAACGAGAAGGAAAGAGAAGCCACGAAAGATTCTCACGGAGCCCAACCGCCAAGGTTATAAAATCTCTTTAACACTCTTTAAGTCTTGTTCGCTGGTCTCTTTGTTAACAGATTTTTACTTCTCTTGAACATCTCTCTGCTTGTACTCCCTATTTAAGATGTAATTTTGAGGGAATAATAGTGTTTTTAATTGATGTTCCTGAAGCTGTTATCGTAATAGATCGTGGTGTTATTGTTGTGATTGTGTTTTGAAAGATAATTATGTTTTTTTATTGATGTTCCTGAAGCTGTTATCGTAATAGATCGTGGTGTTATTGTTGTAATTGTGTTTTGAAAGATGATTATGTTTTTTTTATTGATGTTTCTGAAGCTGTTATCGTAATAGATCGTGGTGTTATTGTTGTAATTGTATTTTGAAAGATAATTATGTTTCTATTGGTGTTCCTAAAGCTGTTATCGTTATAGATCGTGGTGTTATTGTTGTTATTGTGTTTTAAAAGATGATTATGTTTTTATTGATGTTCCTGAAGCTGTTATCGTAATAGATCGTGGTGTTATTGTTGTTATTGTGTTTTGAAAGATAATTATGTTTTCATTGATGTTCCTGAAGCTGTTATTGTAATAGATCGTGGTGTTGTTGTTGTTATTGTGATTTGAAAGATAATTATGTTTTTATTGATGTTCCTGAAGCTGTTATCGTAATAGATCGTGGTGTTATTGTTGTAATTGTGTTTTGAAAGATAATTATGTTTTTATTGATGTTCCTGAAGCTGTTATCGTAATAGATCGTGGTGTTATTGTTGTAATTGTGTTTTGAAAGATAATTATGTTTTTATTGATGTTCCTGAAGCTGTTATCGTAATAGATCGTGATGTTATTGTTGTAATTGTGTTTGGAAGATAATTATGTTTTTTATTGATGTTCCTAAAGCTGTTATCGTAATAGATCGTGGTGTTATTGTTGTTATTGTGTTTTGAAAGATAATTATGTTTTTATTGATGTTCCTAAAGCTGTTATCGTAATAGAACGTGGTGTTATTGTTGTTATTGTGTTTTGAAAGATAATTATGTTTATATTGATGTTCCTGAAGCTGTTATCGTAATAGATCGT
Source organism: Penaeus japonicus (assembly GCF_977035675.1). Lineage (NCBI taxonomy): Eukaryota > Metazoa > Arthropoda > Malacostraca > Decapoda > Penaeidae > Penaeus > Penaeus japonicus. Next base: position 2,165,666 of record NW_028234406.1, read on the forward strand.
GGTGTTATTGTTGTTATAGTGTTTTGAAAGATAATTATGTTTTTATTGATGTTCCTAAAGCTGTTATCGTAATAGATGGTGGTGTTATTGTTGTTATAGTGTTTTGAAAGATTATTATGTTTTTATTGATGTTCCTAAATCTGTTATCGTAATAGATGGTGGTGTTATTGTTGTTATTGTGTTTTGAAAGATAATTGTTTTTATTGATGTTCCTGAAGCTGTTATCGTAATAGATCTTGGTGTTATTGTTGTTATTGTGTTTTGAAAGATAATTCTGTTTTTATTGATGTTCCTGAAGCTGTTATCGTAATAGATCGTGGTGTTATTGTTGTTATTGTATTTTGAAAGATGATTATGTTTTTATTGATGTTCCTGAAGCTGTTATCGTAATAGATCTTGGTGTTATTGTTGTTATTGTGTTTTGAAAGATAATTATGTTTTTATTGATGTTCCTGAAGCTGTCATCGTAATAGATCTTGGTTTTATTGTTGTTATTGTGTTTTGAAAGATA
>NW_028234406.1:2171176-2173676 GCF_977035675.1 Penaeus japonicus
AAATTTGGACTGAAGACTATTACTAAACTAAATGCTATCACAAAAGTACTAAACATAAAGAAAGTATCTTATTATATACAGAAGGAGAGTTTGAAAGTTTCGTTTATTGGTACTGAAATCGTATCTTTTAAAGGCAAGAGACAACCGAGAGAAGTGCTACAAGAAGATATCGAGTGGTATGAAGCAAAGTTAAATGGTAGTGCTGGATCCCTTGGTTCTATTGACCATAAAGCTACTAAAAGGAAGGTATACAGAAATAAGAGGAAATGTAGTCTGGCAAATAAAATAACTGAGTGACATTCAGGAATATGTGAAAACCAAACAGACAATGAACATGACAACGGAAACCAATCTTCGTCAACCTTAGAAGATTTGTCCACTCCTGATAACTGCCAGGAAAGAAACGGAAATACACCACGGAAATAATGCAACAAATTTTATTAGACTCCTGTAGTGGAAACTGCATTGTGGTGGAACGTCTCCAGTGAAGCTGTACAAGAGATACTGATGTTTTTTTGTTTTTTTCTCAAGTAGTAGGCCTTGACAGCAGATTGATTCCTTCAGATACTACCATATTCCACAAGAAAAGGGAGGCAACTATTGGTAAAAGAGTTGACACTCTAGCTTCATTGAAGAAAAATAAAATATGAAGAAAAACAATATGTCATAACCTCAGGGAATTAACAGAAGTGATTGATTTTTTTTTTAGGATATAAAGGATGAGGTCCATTTTAAGTGGCCAATTGACTTTAATGCTATTGACGGGTAACCATTCATGAACTACTGGACAGACAAGCAAAATTATTTTGTCTTGAGTCCTTAAAAGAATTTAAAAAACATGACATTGCCTAGGATATTTGTGCCAGTTAGTGTTAGGTGGTTAGGTTATATGCGTTCATCATTGCATGTTTGTATCACTTGATGTTGTACTTGATAAATTATAAAGTATTGAAAATGCTGATTTGCCATCCCAGACAAAAGTTGGCTTGAAAGACAATCTTATTAGATGCTTGTGGACATTGCAAAAGAATCCTACTGTTATCAAAGGTATCTTCGAGTTCTCCAAAATCCATTTCTTTTGCTGGCGAAAAGCTGTCATTAGCACCGGGCCGACAATATTTCAGACAGCATTTGGGGCATCTCAAATGTGTTCAGAAGTAGGGATCAGATTAGGGTTTGACAAATCCTACTTTGCATCCATCAGTAGATATATGCATAACACAGATATTATTTTCATGCCACTCTCTCACGATGCTGACTACATGCATGAGGTATTTGGTATGTTGAAAATGGGATTGGAAAAAGCTGGATATACAAACCAGCCAAACTGAAAGATCGAATTCGGTACAATTTTTCCAATGAGAAGTTATGCAACCTCAGCACAGACAATTTTGTGAATGTCCCAGGTTTTTCGGAAAGAGTGTTTAGTTCCCCTTTGTTCATATACGGGAAGATATGAATAAGATATGCTAATTCCCGGCCATAATCAGCATTGTGAAAGACTGATCGGAGACATGAAGCGGTCCTGGGACATCAATACCCTTGTCTCTATATCAAATATACGGTAATTGCGGAAGAGATTGAAAGGAAATGTGGATAGGGTAATATGATATATGTGAGAAGTTGTTGCATGTTATAGATATTGCCAATAAAAGATACGTTTCTAATTTGTAATATATTTTCACAATGTGTTATATTATGCTTAATTATAGAAAAAATACTCTTAAAAGTTAAAATTATACTATACACGATTGAATAAATCAACATAATTTGAATACATCGTTAAATAATTACTGCTAAAATGACGAAGAAAATAAAGAAAACGGGTAATTTCACCCCAGACTAAACTAATTATTTAATCGTATTTTTAGTATCTTTGAGTAAAAAGTGCAATAGGTAAATATTGATAAAAACAAATAAAAATGGTATCACTAGTCAAGAAAAAATAAATGGAGCCTACTTCTGAACAGTCTCCGTGAATTTGAAGGATTTTTCAAAAATCACCAATTATTGAAATACCCTAACGCCCACGGTAGCATGCCTTGCGCGGAGTTGGTTTTGAGCGGCAAGGAATTTTTTTTTAATGATAAATATGTATAATTTAATGTTGTGCGTGTATGTGAGTGTCTGTGTGTGTGTGTGCGCGCGCGCGTCTGCGTCTGCATGCGTGTGTGTGTGCGTGTGTGTGTTTAAGCGCACGTGCATACATGTGAGTGCCTATGTGCTTGCAGATTGTGACACAAATCAGCTCAGTCACATGCGCCGACGAGGAGGCATCGGCTGTGATGTGAATATTGAGGTTAGGGGAATGACGTCATCGGGTATGCCTTCACCTCATTGCGAGGTTTACCAAGTGTGGGTCTGTCTGTTGGGTTTGAATTTTCATGTGGGGCATTGTGCCTTTGCTTATTCACTTATGTATGTTACTGTGTATGTATGTATATATATATATATATATATATATATATATATATATATATATATATATATATATATATGC
>NW_028234406.1:2186176-2188676 GCF_977035675.1 Penaeus japonicus
CATTTTATTTTAATCAATATGTAGAGTATATGTATAGAAGCCTTTTTTTTAACATAAATGATATATAATATTTGAAAGATATGTATTAGTAAGAGTACGCCGTCAGTGACCTAGCTGTTGACACGGCAGATGATTCTCAATAATCAATCAATCAGTCACCTCTTTCTGTCATTCTTACTCCCCTTTCTCTTTTTTACTTCTCCCCTTTCCTCTCGGTCGTCTCTTCTTTCTCTCTTCTTTCCTTCCTCTCCTCGTACTTCTTCTCTTCACCAATCCTCTTTTTCTTTCTTACTTTTCTTCTTCTTCTTTCTGCTCTTCTACCTCTTATTCTTCTTCCATCGTCCCCCTTCTCTAACTCCTCCTTTCTCTCTTCTCTTCCACCTCCTTCTCCTCCTCCTCCTCCTCCTCCTCCTCCTCCTCCTCCTCCTCCTCCTCCTCCTCCTCCTCCTCCTCCTCCTCCTCCTCCTCCTCCTACTCCTCCCACTCCTCCTTCTTCTCTTCTCTTCCTACTCCTTCTCCAGCTCCTTTTCCTTCTCCTTCTCCTTCTCCTTCTCCTTCTCCAACTCCTTCTCTTCTCTTCCACCTCCACCTCCTCCTTCACTTCATATTTCGCCTCTCCCTTTCCCTCCTCCTCCAAAACAAAAACCACTAACCAACCCCCTTTTGAGGCCGCTGGTGTATCGAGGAGCACCTTCGAGTTTTATCTTGGGGGATCTGCAAGCAAACTCAACTGCCTCTCGTTTGAAGTCTCTGCTTGAGAACTGCGGTTGACTTCATTTCGATGTATTTAGTTTATTGAATTTGTTTATTGTTAGTGTTTTTATATTTATTTTGGTGTTATTGTAAAGTAACATCACCACCACCACCATTACCATTACCATCATCCTCACCTCACCATCATCATCATCATTGTTATCATTATTGTTATTCTAATTATCATGATTATTGACAGTGTATGATAATGATCCATATCACACCTGGTCGCAATAAACACCCTTATAGCCCTAGAACCCTGAGTCGGCATTGCCTTCTCTCCAAACCTCAGGATTATTGTGGTCGTTTTAAGCAAGGCCGTTCTCTGATGGCGAACCGTAGCTGCTCTGTTGTTGTTGTTGTTGTTATGGTTATCATTTTTATAACTACAACCATTTTTTTTTATTACTACTACCATTTTTTTATTATTTTTTTATTATTATTATTTTATTATTATTATCATTATTATTATTATTATTATTATTATTATTATTATTATTATTATTATTATTATTGTTATTATAGTTACCGATTGTCGCAGTAGTATAAGTAGTGTAGCAACTACTACTACTGCTACTACTCCTAGAACTACTATTATAGTAGTGCTACTACTGACATTGTTCTTTTTGTTGTTGTTGTTGTGGTTAATCAATTTTTAATAGGTCTCAAGGACAAAATCGTAGTTGTCTCCATGGCTAATTAAGATGGACGCGGAAACACGAGTTTTGCGAGTAGGCGAGTGTGCAAGAGATAGTTGCCTTTTGAGCGTGTGAAATATTGATTGTTTGTGCAACAGATTCCCTTGGGAGAATGGGAGGGGGCGAGGGGGTTAGGGGGTCAGGGGGAGGGGACTGTGATGAGGGAGGAAGATCAGAAGGGAGAGGGGAAGGGGAAGGGGGTGAGAGAGAGGGGAAAAGGGAGGTAAGGAGGAGGGAGAACATTTACAAGGGAGAGCAGAATGGGGAGGGGAGGAGAGGATGAAGAGAAAAAATAAAAGGGAGAGCAGATTGTGGTTGATGAAGGAAGGTTAGAGGAGAAGTGGGAGGAGGGAGAGGGGAGGGAAGGGGGAGAATAAGAATGAGAATGAGAAAGGAAAGGGGAAGGGGGGGAGGAGGACGGAGATAATCCACAAGGGAATGCAGAATGGGAGTGAGGGAACGAAAGTTAGAGGAGAAGATGGAGGAGGGAGATGGGAAGGGGAGGCTGGATTGAAGGTTAGGAGGGAAGGGCGAGAGGAAGGAGGGGGGTGGAGGGTTCCAAGGAGGTTCAGATACGTTAGAGGGTTTCCGTGTTCTCGGCAGACGTTTTACCATTATGCTGAAGCCTCTGCTCTGCGGCGGTGCGACTTGGGTGGTTCCGAAGCCCGAGGAGTACTGTTGCTGATACTCGTGTCTGGAGGGAGGGATTTTGTCTCCTGTCGTCTCGCTCTGCTCTTTTCTTCTTCTTCTTCGTCTTCTTCTTCTTCGTCTTCGTCTTCGTCTTCTTCTTCTTCTTCGTCTTTTTTTTCTTCTTCTTCTTCGTCTTTTTTTTTCTTCTTCTTTTTCTACTTCTTCCTCTTCTTCTTCTTCTTCTACTTTTTTTACTTCTTCTTCCTCCTCTTCTTCTTCTTCTTCTTCCTCCTCTTCTTCCTCTTCTTCATCTTCTACTTCGTTTTCTTCTACTTCGTTTTCTTCTTCTTTTACTTCTTCCTCTTCTTCATCTTCTTCTTCTTCGTCTTCTTCTTTTACTTCTTCTTCTTCTTTTTCTA
>NW_028234406.1:2198676-2206176 GCF_977035675.1 Penaeus japonicus
CTTCTTCCTCTTCCCCCTCTTCTTCCTCTTCAATATCTTCTTACTCCCCTTCTTCTTCTTCTTCCTCTTCTTCCCCTTCCTTTTCATCTTCCCCTTCTCCTCCTTCTTCCTCTTCTTCCTCTTCCCCCTCTTTCATTGTTGAAGAGCTCAGACATTGTCACGCTGATGATAGCCAAGTCACGGAAGATTTTTTTTCTATTAAACGAATAAACGAATAAGTCTACCGTTATCTTTACGAAATCGTGTGAAGAGGAAGATGATAAAGAAAGAACGAAAGAGAAAAAAAAATCGGTTATTGTATGCATTGTCTTCGTCGTGGTCGTGCATGGAGGAACAAGTTTTTTTTTTTTTTTTTTTTTTTTTTTTTTTTTTTTTTTTTTGGGGGGGGGGTATTGGTTCGAGTCACTTGCTATTTGAAGATTTGTTTTCTGTCTTTTGTTTTTTCTTTCTTTTTGGTTCCCTTCTTTTATCTTTCTGTCTGTCTTTCCTTCTTTCCTTCCTTATCTCCTACCTTCTCTCCGTTCTTTTATCTTTCTGTCTGTCTTTCCTTCTTTCCTTCCTTACCTCCTGCCTTCTCTCCCTTCTTTATCTTTTTGTCTGTCTCTTCCCTTCCTTCATTACCTCCATCCTTCTCTCCCTTCTTTTATCTTTTTGTCTGTCTCTTCCCTTCCTTCATTACCTCCTTCCTTCTCTCCCTTCTTTTATCTTTTTGTCTGTCTCTTCCCTTCCTTCATTACCTCCATCCTTCTCTCCGTTCTTTTATCTTTCTGTCTGTCTTTCCTTCTTTCCTTCCTTACCTCACCCCTTCTTTTTATCTTTTCCCTCCCGTCCCTCCTTTCTTTTATTTCTTCCTTCCTCCCTCTCCCCTTCCCCCTCACTCCCTTCCTCCCTCCCTCCCTCCCTCCCTCCCTCCCTCCCTCCCTCCCTTCCTTCTCTCTTTCCTTTTCTCTTCCCTTCCATCACTCCTCCCTCCTTCCCTCCCTTATCTCCTTCTTTCTTCCTCCCTTCTTTTCATCACTCCTCCTCCTTCCTCCATCTCTTCCTTTCTTCGTTTTTTTATTTCCACCATCACCGTCACCATCGAATTTGGAAAATCTTATTATCATCAGTAGAGGAATAATTAAGATAAAGACAGTAGTAATGATAATTATGATAATGATAATGATAATGGCAATAGTAATGATGATAGCAGGGAGGGAGGGAAGGGGGGAGGTAGGTAGGTAGGTAGATAGGTAGGTAGATAGGGAGGGAGGGAGGGAAGGAGGGAGAGGAGAGGGAGGAGTGATGGGAGGGAGGGAGGGGAGATGGAGGAAGGAAGGAAAGAATAAAAGAAGGAGAGACGAGAGGGAAAAGAAAGAGAGGGGGATGAGGAAGGAAAGAAAGAAAGAAGGTAAGGAAGGACAAACAGTAATGATAACGATGTATAATATCATTAATTGTATTTTGATAATGATACTAATAGGGCTGTACTATTGACAGTAATATGAATAGATATAATGGAAACATTTAAAAGCAGGAATTATAAGAGATATAAAAAAAATAATTAGATATAATAAAACAAGAGTTTCAACATTTTAACATATATTTGCATCATGAAAGAATGGTGTGTGAGAGTGACTGTTTCTCTAAAACCGTGAACAGCCCCGGAGTATAGCGTATGGGATGGGTGGGGGGAGGGGGTGAGGGCGGAGTGTGACAGGGAAGGGAGTAGGGAGGGTGTGAGGCCACGCGCGAGTGTTGCTATAACGGCATAACACCCCTTGTTGCTCTGCCGTTCTCCTCCCCTCCCCTTCCCCTATGTTCCCTCTCTCTTACCTATTTTTTTTTCTTCTTCTTTCCTCTGTCAGTTTCTTTTTAACCCTCCCCCTTCTTCTCGATCTCTCTCCTTCCCTTCCCTTCTTTAACTTTCCCTCCTCTCCCCTCCTCTCCTCTCCTCTCCTCTCCTCTCCTCTCCTCTCCTCTCCTCTCCTCTCCTTTTTCTTCCATTCCCTTCCTTCCCTCTTTTCTTTTCGTCTTTTCTCTTCTCTTCTCTTCTATACTCCTTTCCCCCCTCTCATCCCCCCATCTCCCTCACCCATTACCACTCTTCCCAACGCCCCCCCCCACCCCCACCATACTCCACTTCACTCTTTCCACCTTCACCCTCACCCCTATTCAAGATTTTTCTTCTTCCTCTCACCTCTCTCCTCCTTCCGCCCGTCCCACCCACCCAAACCCAACCCACCCTCCCACCCACCCACACACACACCCTCCCACCCACCCACTCACTCACTCACCCACCCACCCACCCACCCACTCTTGGCCTCCTTTTTGCCCACGTGTCGGAAGGGAGTTGAAGTAGAGGTGGAGGAGGTGAAGGCGACACTTGCTGGGGGAGGGAAGGGGAGGGAAGGGAAGGGAAGGGAAGGGAGGGAAGGGAAGGGTGAGGGAGGGGAGAGAAGGGAAGGGTAGGGTAGGGTAGGGTGGGGGAGTGAAGGGGAGGGAAGGGTTAAGTGTGCACAGTTCTGCAAGGCAGGAATACCGAGAGTGGTGTTGGTGTTATGATATGTGTCAAAGTTGGATGGAGGTCATGATGATAAGAACTTTATGCCAAATGCTTAGTTTACGTACGTTTGCATCTCTCTCACTCACTCATTCACACGCACGCGTACACGCAATCACACTCACGCGCACTCACACGCACACGCACACGCACACGCACACGCACACGCACACGCACACGCACACGCACACGCACACGCACACGCACACGCACACACACACAGAGGAAGAGAGAGAGAGAGAGAGAGAGAGAGAGAGAGAGAGAGAGAGAGAGAGAGAGAGAGAGAGAGAGGGTGAGGGTGAGGGTGAGGGTGAGGGTGAGGGTGAGGGTGAGGGTGAGGGTGAGAGAGAGAGAGAGAGAGAGAGAGAGAGAGAGAGAGAGAGAGAGAGAGAGAGAGAGAGAGGGAGGGTGAGAGAGAGAGAGAAAGAGAAAGAGAGAGAGAGAGAGAGAGAGAGAGAGACGCATTTCATAACAAGAGAGAAACGTTTCCGAAATCCGGCGAGGGACACTTCACGACGGCGGCCACGGCTGAACCAGAACCGGGGCCAACTCGCAAGGACACGCGGGGAGTGAACCGGGACGAGGGTGGCGGTTCACTGAGGGAAAGGGGTTCTTCCATTGTGTGTGCTTTGGCTGTGTTGCGTTGTGTTTGCTTTCGGAAGCGGGCCGAGGAAAGGAGAAAGAAGGGCGATGCTTGCTTTTCTCTCTCTCTGTCTCTTCCCTTCCTTACTTCCTTCCTTCCTTCCTTCCTTCCTTCCTTCCTTCCTTCCGGCCTTTATTCCTTCAGGCCAATCTTCGTTCCCTCTTCCCTCCTCCCTTCTCTCCCTACTTTCCCTTTCTTCCCCCCCCTTCCCCCCTTCTTTCCCTTCCTCTCTGCTGCCTTCCCTCCCTCCTTTCACCCCCCCCCCTATTTCTCCCATCCTTTCTTCCTTCCCTCCCTCCTTCCCTCCCTCTCTCCCTCCCTCCCTCCCTCCCTCCCTCCCTCCCTCCCTCCTTTCACCCCCCATTTCTCCCTCCCTCCCTACTTCCCTCCTTCCCTCCCTCCTTCCTTCCTTCCTTCCTTCCTTCCTTCCTTCGTATAACATCCATAACCCTCTTTATTACAAGATAGGCGACGAATACAAACATAATGACAAGAATTCACGGTAACTTGGGCAACACAAGACGCAGAGTGTGAAGGGAATTCCGTCATTGAAGAACAGTAAAGAGGTTGATGGAGAGATGATGATGATGGTGGTGGTGATGACGGAGAGATTGGTGGTGGTGATGATGGTGGAGGTGATGTTAAAGAAGAGATTGGTGGTGATGATGGTGGCGTTGATAACAAATATATTGATGATGATGATGATGACGATGAGATCGGTGATGATGATGAGGATAACGAATAGTGACAGTGATGATGAAATTAAAGTTTGTCTTAGAGGAGAGAGAGAGACAGACAGACAGACAGACAGACAGACAGACAGACAGACAGACAGACAGACAGAGAGACAGAGACAGAGACAGAGACAGAGACAGAGACAGAGAAAAGACAGGCGCTCAACCTTCCGTAATTCCGAAGTGCCACTAAATGGCCAATAAACGTCCGATACTGTTCCAGTAATTAAAGCGACGTTCGGCGAATCGCAAGGGAGAGGAGAAGGGGAGGGGGAGGGGGAGGGGGGGAGCGAGGGTGCGACGACTAGCCGGCGTGACAGTCACACGCGAGCGACTTGGTAACGCTGCTGGCAGAGATCAGTGCGACCAACGGCAAGTCCTGAGGGAGGGACGGTGGTGGTAGTGGTGGTGGTAGTAGTGGTAGTGGTGGTGGTGGTGGCAGCCTGGTTGGAAGGGCGACCTTGTGATACGGTGGCTAGGTTGCGCCGTGTGGGGTTGGGGGTTGGGAGGTGTGGGGGATGGGGGGTGTTTCTCGCTGTCATTTATTCCCCTTCTCGCTACTACCGCCATGTTTATTTCCCTCGGCGCCCCCCTTATTCTCTCTCCCTTCCCCCCTCCTCCTCCCTGTTACTTCACACTCACACCCTCACCTTTATTCCCCATCACCCTTACCCTTTACCTTCCTTTTTTTTCCTCCCACCTCTTTCCATTATCTCCCTCACCCCTCCCCATTATCTTCCAGAAGACTCCCCAACCTTTCCCCAGTCTCCATCTACCCCACTAGCACCCCACCCCTCCCCAGTCTCCCCACCCTACCTGATAACAACACCCCACAACCCCTCCCCATCCACCCCACTATACTACTCCTCCTTATCCACCCCACTATACCTCCCCTACCCATCCACACCACTGCCAACCCTCCTCATCCACACCCATCCACCCCACTACCCCCTCCCCCCTAACACCCCACTATGCCACCCCTCCCCCTCTCCATCCACCCCACTACCACCCCTCTTCCTCCCCATCCACCCCACTGCCACCCCTCCTCCTCTCCATCCACCCCACTACCACCCCTCCCCCTCTCCATCCACCCCACTACTACCCCTCCCCATCCTTCCTACTACCACCCCTCTCCCTTCCCCATCCACCCCACTGCCACCCCTCCTCCTCCCCATCCACCCCCTCCCCATCCACCCCACTACCACCCTTCCCCATCCACCCCACTACCACCCTTCCCCATCCACCCCACTACCACCCTTCCCCATCCACACCCATCCACCCCCACTACCCTCCCCCTCCTTATCCACCCCACTATACCACCCCTCCACCACCATCCACCCCACTACCCCCTCCCCACTAACACCCCACTACCACCCCTCCCCCCTTCCCCCATCCACCCCCAACCCCCAACCCCCGCTTCACGCCCCGGCCGCTCCCTTTTCATTACGTCTTTTCATGAGGGCTTGTTATGCGGCGTTTCGTAAGATAAATGACGGGAAGTCCGCTCTGTTCCCGGGGAGGAGGGGAGGGGGGAAGGGGGGGTTATTTAGTCTGTCCTGATTGGCCTGGGGATGTGTCAGGAGGCCGTGCATGTTGCATGGTGCAGGTTGATGAAAGATGTGCTTGGTTTATTTGGCGTATTTATTTATTTATTTATTTGTGTGTGTGTGTGTGTGTATTTATTCAATTTATTTTTTTTATTTGCGTATTTCTTTATATATTGTTTTATTCATTTATATATTCCTTTATTGTTTTTGAAATTTGTATATTCTTTCATTGATTTTCGTATATATTCCTTTATTTAGTTATTTATTTATTTGGTTCTCTCTTTATCTTATATGTTTTATTTTTTACTTATTAGATAATATATCATATTATCTGCGAGTAGAAGAAATGTTTATATATATATATAATATATATATATAGTATATATATATATATATATATATATATATATATACATATATATATATATATATATATATATATATATATATATATATATATATATACATATACATATATATAACTTATGTAGTCTGTCGATGTATCCAAAATATGTCTTACATTGTGAAGATAAGTATAAGAGTCCTTTTCCCGAGTCTCGAAGGATTGTGGGACGGGCGGGTGGGCGGGGGAGGTGTTGCATATGGAGATAGTGCAATTGCCGGAGGGGAAAGAGGGTGTTGAAGGAGATAATGGAAAGATTTGGGCCATATTTCTGAGGGGGGGAAGAAGATATTTGGAGGCATTGCTCTGGGGTTAGATGATATGTTAAGGCGTATTTTTGGGGGATAGGTTGATATTTTGAGACATATTGGAAGGGGGAAAGGGTATATTTTGAGGCATATATCGGGGGAAAGGGGATATTTTGAGACATATTGGAAGGGGGAAAGGGTATATTTTGAGGCATATATCGGGGGAAAGGGGATATTTTGAGACATATTGGAAGGGGGAAAGGGTATATTTTGAGGCATATATCGGGGGAAAGGGGATATTTTGAGACATATTGGAAGGGGGAAAGGGTATATTTTGAGGCATATATCGGGGGAAAGGGGATATTTTGAGACATATTGGAAGGGGGAAAGGGTATATTTTGAGGCATATATCGGGGGAAAGGGGATATTTTGAGACATATTGGAAGGGGGAAAGGGTATATTTTGAGGCATATACCGTGTAAAAGGGGATATTTTGAGACATATTGGAAGGGGGAAAGGGTATATTTTGAGGCATATATCGGGGGAAAGGGGATATTTTGAGACATATTGGAAGGGGGAAAGGGTATATTTTGAGGCATATATCGGGGGAAAGGGGATATTTTGAGACATATTGCAAGGGAGAAAGGGGATATTTTGAGACATATTGCAAGGGAGAAAGGGGATATTTTGAGACATATTGCAAGGGAGAAAGGGGATATTTTGAGACATATCGCAAGGGAGAAAGGGGATATTTTGAGACATATTGCAAGGGAGAAAGGGGATATTTTGAGACATATTGCAAGGGAGAAAGGGGATATTTTGAGACATATTGCAAGGGAGAAAGGGGATATTTTGAGACATATTGCAAGGGAGAAAGGGGATATTTTGAGACATATTGCAAGGGAGAAAGGGGATATTTTGAGACATATTGCAAGGGAGAAAGGGGATATTTTGAGACATATTGCAAGGGAGAAAGGGGATATTTTGAGACATATTGCAAGGGAGAAAGGGGATATTTTGAGGCATATTGCAAGGGAGAAAGGGGATATTTTGAGACATATTGCAAGGGAGAAAGGGGATATTTTGAGACATATTGCAAGGGAGAAAGGGGATATTTTGAGACATATTTAAGGGGGATAGAGGATGTTGAGAGTAGTATTCTTGGGAATAGGTGTGATCATTCATGGGATTTTAGAGGATAAAAGGCATATTGAAAAGAACAAAAGGAGAAATTTTTGTGAACTCGCCTGGGGATAGAATTTTTAAAAATCTCTTTTCTAATGGATAAGAGGCGTTCTGAATTGCATCTCATGAATAAAGAAGACACTTATGATGTCATCTCTAACATCAAAAGGTTTTTGAATGCTATTTTCGGGTGTTGTC
>NW_028234406.1:2211176-2216176 GCF_977035675.1 Penaeus japonicus
CACACACACACACACACACACACACACACACACACACACACACACACACACACACACACACACACACACACACACACACACACACACACACACACACACACACACACACACACACACACACACACACACACACACACACACACACAGCTCGCTCGTGAGGCTTTTATAGAATGGTCATTTCTAGCGCCCTCTCGCGTTACTCGGCGCGTGGATCGTAAGGAGCCACGGTGCGGTGCGTAAGCAGTCAAATTGCTGTGTGGGCGTCAGGTGTTTGTACGTTTGGTGGGGGTGGGCGTGGGGTAGGGGTGGGGCTGGGGCTGGGGTGGGGGGTTGGGGTTAAGGGGGTGGGTTGGGGTGGGGGTGCGGTTGGGGTTGGGGTGGGGGGTGTTGGATGGTGTAAGGTGCGTAGTGTATGTGGGTGAAAGGAGAGATGGGGGAAGAAAGGTGTCTCGGGTGAGTTTGGATCTTTGTTTCTTTTATTCCTCACTCTCTCCTTTTTTTCTTTCATTCTCTTCCCTTCTCTTTCCTTCTATTTTCTCTCTCTTTCTTTTTCCTTTCTCTCTCTCTCTCTCTCTCTCTCTCTCTCTCTCTCTCTCTCTCTCTCTCTCTCTCTCTCTCTCTCTCTCTCTCTCTCTCTCTCTCTCTCTCTCTCTCTCCCTCTCTCTCTCCCTCTCTCTCTCCCTCTCTCTTTCACCGCCCCCTCTCTCTTTCCCTCAATCCCTCCCTCCCTTCTTTCCTCCTTCTCCCTCCCTCAACCTTCCCCTCCCCCGCCTTCTCCCTCCATCTCCCTCTATCCCTCCCTTCCTTCCTTATTCCTTCCCTCTCTCCTCTATTTCTGTCCTTGTCAGCCGTTGTTCTTAAAGTAAAGTAAGGAACGAAAAACAAAAACAACGAGCGGGGGGGGGGGGCGATCGAGGTGATCGTTGCCAAGGTCGAGTGACACAGGAGGCGAGCGGGCGGGCGGGCGGGCGGGTGAGAGGACAAGAGACGCCGAGGCTGTGGGAGCTGAGGAGGACCTGTCGGGAAGTGTAGCATGACGCTTGAGGTTTTGCCTGGCGGGGATGAACGCGTTGGTCATGCTCCGCCGCTGCCGCCTCCGCCATCACCGTTTTCACCCTCACCCTTACCCTCACCCTCACCCTCACCCTCACCCTTACCCTTATGCTCATCCTCACCCTCACCCTCACCCTTACCCTTACACTTACCCTTATGCTCATCCTCACCCTCACCCTCACCCTTACCCTTACACTTACCCTTATGCTCATCCTCACCCTCACCCTTACCCTTACCCATACCATCACCTTTGGAGTCACGATATCTCACGATTCATATTCTCACCCCTCATCCTCATTCTCACCTTTATCCTTATTCTTATCCACAGCTTCACCTTTATTCCTCTTTCTTATCCTCTCCCTCATTTTCACCCTTAACTTTCGTTCACACCCTCGCCCGCATTCCTTATTTTCATCATCATTCCCGCCCTCAATTTCACTCTCGTTCACACCCTCGCCCTCAATCTCACCCTCATGCAATCTTGTCCTTTTCATTTAAAACGCTTCTGTTGTTCGTGGTTGAGCCTCCTCCTTTCTCCTCCTCTTTCTCTCTTCCCCTGTTTCCATTCTCCCCATCCCCCCTTCTCTCTCCTTTTTCCCTTCATCTCTCTCTCCCTTCCTCCTTCTCTTTCCCCCCTCCCCCTTCTCTTTCCCCCCTCCCCCTTCTCTTTTCCCCCTCCCCCTTCTCTCTCTTGCATAAATTACCGCATTCCCACTTCCCCTAATTTAACCCCCCCCCCCTCCCCATATTCCTTTTCTCACCACCTTCTTCCCTAACCTCTTCCTCTTCCCCCCCTCCCCCCCTCCCTCCTCCCTCTTCCCTCCTCCCTCCTCCCTCCCTCCCTCCCTCCCTCCCTCCCTCCCCCCTCCTGCCGCCTCTTCCTCGTTCCGTTCCTCGAGCGTCACTTCCGGCACCCGAGTCGAAACAGCTGTTCGTTCGAGTCGGTCCGAGTACCGAGCAGCGAGTACCGACCGCCCGACCGACCGACCGCCCGACCGTTATTCCCGACGTCGCCACGTGAAGAGAGGGGAATCCGATTTTTTTTTTTTTTTTTTTTTTTTTTTTTTTTTTTTTTTTTTTTTTTTTTTTTTTTAATGAGATCGGATTATGAGATCGGAGAGTCAGCGGACGCGTGTTTCTGTTTCGTAATGTAATGGTGGGAGAGCGAAAGCATGCAGCTGTTACGGAGGGGGGCGGGGGGGCGGGGGGGGGGCGGTCGCGGGCGTGCGGCCACCTGCGCTGAGATCGCCGACGACGGTTTTGCGTAATTTTGTGACGTGGCTAATCCGTAAGTCAAGGAGACACCCGTGTGATTTGCGACTGCGCCGGTTTGCGATTGATTTATGCCACTGCTTGCAATGCCTGCCGGTCTCTGGAGTGCTTTCCTATCAACGTCTTTTTTGGCGTGGAATTCCTGCAGCAACTACCGCAATATATGTAGATATTAACGAGACTTCGATGATCTCGTCCTCAGAAATATGCCGCGACATAAACCATTCACACAGCTTGCAACTCTTGCAGCTTACCAATCCTCACTTTCTTACGAATACGATTTTCTTTTCCTACTCCTCTGTCCTCCTCCTCTCCTCCTCTGTCCTCCTCCTCCTCTGTCCTCCTGCTCTCCTCATCTGTCCTCCTCTTCTCCTCCTCTGTCCTCCTCCTCTCCTCCTCTGTCCTCCTGCTCTCCTCATCTGTCCTCCTCCTCTCCTCCTCTGTCCTCCTGCTCTCCTCATCTGTCCTCCTGCTCTCCTCATCTGTCCTCCTCTTCTCCTCCTCTGTCCTCCTCCTCTCCTCTTCTGTCCTCCTCCTCAACTCATCTGTCCTCCTCCTCTCCTCCTCTGTCCTCCTCCTCCTCTGTCCTCCTGCTCTCCTCATCTGTCCTCCTCTTCTCCTCCTCTGTCCTCCTCCTCTCCTCTTCTGTCCTCCTCCTCAACTCATCTGTCCTCCTCCTCTCCTCCTCTGTCCTCCTCCTCCTCCTCATCTGTCCTCCTCCTCCTCCTCTGTCCTCCTCCTCTCCTCATCTGTCCTCCTCCTCTCCTCATCTGTCCTCCTCCTCTCCTCCTCTGTCCTCCTCCTCTCCTCATCTGTCCTCCTCCTCTCCTCCTCTGTCCTCCTCCTCCTCCTCATCTGTCCTCCTCCTCCTCCTCTGTCCTCCTCCTCTCCTCATCTGTCCTCCTCCTCACCTCCTCTGTCCTCCTCCTCTCCTCCTCTGTCCTCCTCCTCTCCTCATCTGTCCTCCTCCTCCTCCTCATCTGTCCTCCTCCTCACCTCCTCTGTCCTCCTCCTCTCCTCCTCTGTCCTCCTCCTCACCTCCTCTGTCCTCCTCCTCTCCTCCTCTGTCCTCCTCCTCCTCCTCATCTGTCCTCCTCCTCACCTCCTCTGTCCTCCTCCTCTCCTCCTCTGTCCTCCTCCTCACCTCCTCTGTCCTCCTCCTCTCCTCCTCTGTCCTCCTCCTCACCTCATCTGTCCTCCTCCTCTCCTCCTCCTCTCCTCCTCATCTGTCCTCCTCCTCTCCTCCTCCTCCTCCTCCTCCTCCTCCTCTCCTCCTCATCTGTCCTCCTCCTCTCCTCATCTGTCCTCCTCCTCCTCCTCCTCCTCCTCCTCCTCCTCCTCTCCTCATCTGTCCTCCTCTCCTCCTCCTCTGTCCTCCTCCTCCTCCTCTCCTCATCTGTCCTCCTCCTCTGTCCTCCTCCACCTCTGCCTTCTTCCTCCTCTCCTCATATGTCCTCCTCTGTCCTCCTCCTTCTCCTCTGTCCTCCTCCTCTCCTCCTCCTCTCCTCCTCTGTCCTCCTCCTCCTCTCCTCCTCCTCCTCCTCCTCTGTCCTCCTCTCCTCCTCTGTCCTCCTCTCCTCCTCTGTCCTCCTCCTCCTCCTCCTCAGTCCTCCTCCTCTCCACCTCCTCTCCACCTCTGTCCTCCTCCTCCTCCTTCTCAGTCCTCCTCCTCTCCACCTCTGTCCTCCTCCTCTCCTCCGATGCAGCGCCGTTGCACCCGCGGGGCTGCTGACGGCCCGGCCCGGTCCTCTCGTAGCTCGGGCTTCGTTGCGTCGCTCGCTGGTCCTCGGAGGCTTATGTTGGAGTGTTATGTTGGAGTTTGGTTGTTATGTTGCTTTTGTTTGTTTGTTTGGTTGGTTATGTTGTTTCGTTTGTTTGTTTGGTTGTTATGTTGTTTCGTTTGTTTGTTTGGTTGTTATGTTGTTTCGTTTGTTTGGTTGGTTGTTATGTTGCTTTTGTTTGGTTGGTTGGTTGGTTGTTATGTTGTTTTGTTTGGTTGGTTGGTTGGTTGTTATGTTGTTTTGTTTGTTTGTTTTTGGTTTCGTTTAGGTGTCATTGGGATATGTTTGTTTATGCACTTATTTTAGAGGTATTTGCGAATAAATTTTATGGCATCATGCGTGAATTATATAATGAGATAGGTGTAATTAAATAATTAAAGCATATCGTTGCAAGGTTGACAAAAAAGAGTAACCTTATTAGCCCAGATGAGTCACGGTGAGTCACCTTCATTACTCATTATCCTCATCTCACAACTCATACTTACCTACCATCAACAGACATGGACGGAACAGGATTTATTTTCCACGTTGACAAAGGGAAGGGAAATCTTTTACAATATGTGCATACTTTTTTACGCTGTCGTTATTGTAGCGTGATAAACGGAAACGCCAACTGAAGGACAGAAGAATGCGAGTTTTGATTATTTTTTTATTTTTTTTATTTTTATTTTATTTTTTTTTATTTTATTTTTTTTTTTTTTGGATTTTGGATAAAACGGAAGACTTTGTTTTTGAGTTGAGTAGCAAAGGACAGAGGGGAGTAGATAGCGTGTTCCACTGTTCCACTACTTGCAACGAACGGACGTGCAGGCGTTGATAGTCTCTAGCGTTTTTTTTTTTTTTTTTTTTTTTTTTTTTTTTTTTGGGGGGGGGGGGGGGGAAATAGATATCTTC
>NW_028234406.1:2221176-2223676 GCF_977035675.1 Penaeus japonicus
GTGGTAGAGCCTTCTGTATTGGGGTTACAGGAGCTAATAAATTTAATCTCCTCATTGTTATTCTGCAACATATAGAACCCGTCTCCACCCATATTATACACTAAATTGTCGCATTGTGATTCTGTGTGTGTGTTTGTGTGTGTTTGTGTGTGTGTGTGTGTTTGACCTATACTCGTGTACCTTAAGTGCGTGTGTATGTAACGGTCCTGTAGATATATTTATATATATATATTTTTTTTAGATAATGTTGCTTCACACTGTCTTCACACTGACCCTTACGACCCCTCCACAGCGCTCTTGTCACCCTAGCATTGTCTTGACTCCATAAATACCCAGCTTTGGCCCCAAACGTGTGAATATTTTGCGTTATACAAAACCGTGCTTTTTCTCTGCGCCGTTGTTCGTCGACTCCATCGCCTGTGCAATATTGAGCAGGTTCTGCAGCGGATGGTGGATGATGGCCTTTGATGTTGCTATTCTCGGCGCTCCTCGTCTTGCAATCGATTCTGTGAATACCGGGGGAGTGGGTTATCATTGTTGTTGTTGTTGTTGTTGTTATTGATATTATTGTTATTGTTGTTGTTATTGTTATCATGATGATTGTTATTATCATTATTTTATTATTATTGTTGTTGTTGCTGTTATAGTTATTATTGTTATTGTCAATGTTATTATTGGTATTGATATTATTATTATCATTATTGTTATTATTATCAGTATTATTATTATAACTGTTTTCTATTGATTTGCTTTGATTACAATTGCTAACCGGGTCACCCCAGTGATCTAAGGCAAGCAAAGGATTCCAAGAGCTTTAAACGAACATAAATATAACCCAAAAAAAAAAATAAAAAAAAAAATAAAATCATGATAGTCTTTCGTAAAATATGGGCTGTACTTGTAAGGACGATTTTTTTTATTTCTTGGAGAGACTGTTTACCAGGTATTTTGTCTAGGTGCTTTTTGGTACCCTTCTTTATCATTCCTAGTGCTCCAACAATAACAGGAACAGTATTATTATTATCATTATCATTATTATCATTGTTATTATTATTATTATTATTATTATTATTATTGTTATTATTATTATTATTATTCCTCTCTTCCTTTCTTCCACATATAAAGTTTTCTCTTATTTTTCTTCTTCAGTATCTCTTTTTCTTCTCCTCCCAATTGTTCTTCAATTTCGTTTTTCTTCTGTTTCCTCCCCATCTCCTTTTTTTTCTTCTTCCTTCCTTTCTACTTCTTCATCTCATCTATCCCTTCTTCGATTCTTTCAATTCCTCAGTTTTGGCATAATTATTCATCCAAACCCCGGGTGTATGTGTGGTATTTCCCGCCATTAATTTCCCGCCATTATTCAAATGCCTCGCGCCATGGCCTACATTATTCGTTGTGTATGGGACGCGCCGCCGTTCCGGAAAATAAGTCCCGCTTTGTGTGGGAGGGAGGGAGGGGCGTGAGGTGGGAGGGCTATCGACTTTATTTATGCAGGTTTTATTTTTATTTATTTATTTTTATTATTATTATATATATATATATAAATATATTTTTGTATATTTGGTTGTTTAGGAGTGTGGTGTGGTTATGTTTTTTTTTTTTTTTGTCGTCTTTGTGGATGGGTTTGAAATGTGGAATCGTTTTGTTTTCTTATTTTGGTTTCTTATTTCTTTATAGATAAAGGGAAACAAAATCGTGATATATGAACAATAAAACCGCGTGCGTGTGTGTGTGTGTGTTTATGTGAATGTATGCGCATGTGTGAAAATTGATATATTATATACGTTACATATTCTCAATGAATTCATTTTCGCAAGAGAAATGGCGCTGATGTACACCAACTGACGTCAATCAAACAATTATTTAAAGATTTCAGAGCTCGTTTCCGTGTATGAATGAAAGGCCGAGGAATGTGGCTTTTTGACTCCATTCTCCTTTATCCTCATGATTACTATTATTATTATCATTATTGTTATTATTATTATTATATATATATATATATATTTTTTTTTTTTTTTTTTTATTGGAAGAGTGAATTAAACCAGAAAGGCCATGACATGAATATAACCAGCATTTCATCTAAGGTGTTTTCTACATCTCTTTTGCTTTTTTTAGAGAGATAAAGAGGATTGTTATTAATATTATTGCTATTGTTTTTTTTTATAGATTGTTATTATTGTTATGATCGCTGCAGCTAATGATATTTATTTGTCTTGGTGTTTTCTATTGTTTAGTGATGCTTTTGATTGCATTTTCATCACACTCGTCATTATGATTGTTACTTCTGCTGTTGTTATGTTACAATTATCAACACTACACTTTTTACAACTGTTATTAGGGTCCTCCTTGTTATGTTAGACGGAATATGCTCTGGTTCTAGTATAGCACTCTCTTGCTAGATGACTGGTCAGTCTATGAAGTGGGGGAAGGGGAGGGGAAGAGAGGGGTGTGTATAGGGGTGGGGAAGGTGGAGTCGGAGGGAGGGGGGAGTTATGGGGGA
>NW_028234406.1:2226176-2236176 GCF_977035675.1 Penaeus japonicus
GTAATTGCTAGAATTACTTGATGCTTTCACAAGAGATTTCTTCTGGCCATTTTAATGAGGACATGCGCAGAAGCTGTGATTTTCTACGTCGGTCTGCGCAGATGACTCTTCTCGGATAATTTTTGCGGGTTGCCTGATCTTCCTCCGTATCATTCATTATTAAACGTTCTCTCGCTATTTATATTTCTCTCTCTCTCTCTCTCTCTCTCTATCTCTCTCTCTATCTTCTCTCTCTCTCTCTATCCTCTCTCTCCTCTCTCTCTATCTTCTCTCTCCTCTCTCTATATCTTCTCTCTTCTCTCTCTATATCTTCTCTCTCTCTATATATATATATCTTTTCTCTCCCTCCCTCCCTCTCCATCTCCTCTCTCTCTCGCTCCCCTCTCTCTCCCTCCCTCTCTTTCCCTCCCTCTCCTACCCCCCCCTCTCTCTCTCTCTCTCTCTCTCTCTCTCTCTCTCTCTCTCTCCCCCCCCTCTCTCTCTCTCTCTCTCTCTCTCTCCCTCTCTCTCTCTCTCTCCCTCCTCTCTCTCTCTCCCTCCTCTCTCTCTCTCCTTCTCTCCCTCTCTCTCTCTCCCTCTCTCTCTCTCTCTCTCTCTCTCTCTCTCTCTCTCTCTCTCTCTCTCTCTCTCTCTCTCTCTCTCTCCCCTCTCTCTCTGTCTCTCTCTCTGTCTCTCTGAGAAGTTTTTTTTAGGCACTTATACTCGTGGAATCCTTTGGGTCATATGTGTCTCACGTTCTCCTGGGCCGTTCCCGTAACTGTGAGAATGTGCAATTTGATGCGTTGCATATTGCTGCAATATGTTGACCATGATGACGTGTAGTTGTGGGTTTGTTCTTTATTTGTTTTTGTGTTTTTATTTATAGTTACTCTATTCTAATGGGCTAGTTTACGTATATTTATAAGACGAAATACTTATAAATATCTAAGACTACCTTTGAAAAACCGTTTTCTTTGACCGGTTGAAGTCTCAGTCAGAATGTAAGAGTTACCCCAGAGTAGTGTTTGTTGTGGTTCATTTTCTGTGATGGTTGTTGTTATTCTTGGTTAAGGGGAAACTCCAGAGTATTCATGTGAGCGATTATATTATTAGACTATAATTCTTCTTCTTTCTTTCTTTCTTTCTTTTTTTTTTTTTATAGAAAATGGGTTTTTAGAGCAAGAGGTATATGTGTATATATTCGTCATCTGGTTTAAAACACTACGGATGATCGTTTTATTTCAAATTATAATTCGGAATATAGCTTCTAATATGGAAAAAATATGATAACCACCTTAGTACCGTTTGTAATATTTATAGAAGTGTTCAAGATAAAAGAAGAAAAATTGAATGATAGATTTAAAAGTATTATTATTATTGATGTGGTAGGGAGAGGGAGAAGGAGAAGGGGGGAAGTGAAGGAAGAGGGATAGAGGAAGGGGAGGAAGAAGGGAAAGGGGAGAGAGAGGGATAGGGGAAGGAGAGAAGAAAGGGAGAGAGAAAGATTGAAGGAAAGGGAAAGGGGAAGAGGAAGAGAGGGAGGAAAGGAGATGAGGGAGAAGGAGAAAGAAAATACAGAGACTGAGATGTAGAGGAGAAAGGAGAAAGAGAGAGAGACAAACAAGAGGAGCGAAGCCGAAGCCGAAGCCGAAGCCGAGGCCCTCGTTAGGCCCCACCAGTACGCCGCCGCGTGTACTTCGAAACTCGTTTGACTCTAATAGCGAACATGTGATACGAGGGGGGGGGGGGGGGGGGGAACTCGAGCCGCGGAGCCAAGAGGAGCAGCAGCGCCGCGGCGGCGGTTCGGCAGGTATGCGCGTGCGGGTCCTTGCTTTAGTTTTTTTACTTTTTTTTTTTTTTCCTTTTTTTTTTTTTTTACTTTTTTCGTTTTTTGGGTTTTAGGTTTATTTTGATTATATAATTATTATTATTTATTTATTTTTTCGTATTCTCAATCTTCGGGTGTTTCGATGCCGGGTGATATAGCGGATTCAGTACGTCTCTCTTTCGCTCTTTCGCTCTCGCTTTCTCTCTTTCGCTCTCTCGCACTCTCTCTCTCTCTCTCTCTCTCTCTCTCTCTCTCTCTCTCTCTCTCTCTCTCTCTCTCTCTCTCTCTCCCTCCCTCCCTCTCTCTCTCTCCCTCTCCCTCTGTGTGTGTGTTTGTGTTTGTGTACGTATATGTGTTATCCTTTACTTTTATCTAATTATCGGTATCCCCGCCAATAATGATAATTATCAGCGTCATCGCCGCCATCATCACCATCAACCTCACCATCATCTGCGGTTCTGCATCCTCGTCGTCATCATCTACGCCACTATCACCATCCCCCCGTCATCATTACCATCACTAAGAGCAGAGTGGATGGAGGAGTGGAGGAGAGAGAGAGAGAGTGACATGGATGGGCACGTCTCTCGGTCGTCCCCATGCGGTCTCGTTTTCATCTCTGGTGGTGGTGATGACGATGGTGGTGGTGGTGATCGTGGTGATAGGGATGATGATGATGGTGATGATGATGACGATGGTGGTGGTGGTGGTGGTGATGATGGTGATAGGGATGATGATGATAACCACAAAAGATTACTTTGTTGTTATTATGACTAGCAGTTGCTGCAATTTTATATTTGTTTATTATATATATATATTATATATATATATATATATATATATATATATATATATATATATATATATATATATATATATATTTATATATATATATATATATATATATATATTTATTTATATATATATATATATATTAGTCTGTCATCCCAAGCAAGGGATTAGTTCAACTGTTTACTATATTAGTCAGGGAGACTTCTCTCTGTCTCTCTCTCCCTCCCTCCCTTTCTCTCGGTTTCTCTCTCACTCTCTATCTATCTATCTATCTATCTATCTTGTCTCTCTCTTTCTGTCTATCTATCTTATCTCTCTCTTTCTCTCTATCTATCCATCTATCTATCTATCTATCTATCTCTTTCTCTCTCTCTTTCAGTCACTCACTGTCCCACTTTTCAATGCGTCGACACCTGCGTCAGGAGGTAGATATCTTGCGCTCGATATTCGGATGACTCAATGCCGGGTGACATAGCAAAATCAACACATCTCTTTCTCTCTCTCTCTTTCTCTCTCTCCCTCCCTCCCTCCCTCCCTCTCTCCCTCCGTCCCTTTCTCTCTCTCTCTCTCTCTCTCTCTCTCTCTCTCTCTCTCTCATCCCTCCTCCTCTCCTCCCTCTCTCTCCTCCCTCCTCCCTCCCTCTCTCCTCTCTCCACTCTCTCTCTCTCTCCCTCCCTCCCTCCCTCCCTCCTCCCTACCTCCCTCTCCTTCCTCTCACTTCTCTCTCTCCCTCTCTCTCTCCTCTCTCTTCTCTCTCTCTCTCTCCTCTCTACTCTCTCTCTCTCTCCTCTCTACTCTCTCTCTCTCCTACCTCTCCCTCCTCTCTCTCTCTCTCTCACTCTCTCTCCTCTCTCTCTCTTTCTCTCTCTCTCTCTCATCTCCTCTCTCTCTCTTCACTCTCTACCTCTCTCTCTCTCTCTCTTCTCTCTTTCTCTCCCTCTCTCTTCTCCCCTCCCCCTCCTCTCTCTCTCTATCTCTCTCTCTCTCTCTCTCTCTCTCCTCTCTCTCTCTCCTTCTCTCTCTTCTCGTCTTATATATTTATATATTATAGATATATTATATATATATGTATTATATATTGTGTGTGTGTTGTGTGTTGTGTATGTATGATGTATGTATGTATGAATGTATGTATGAATGTATGTGGTGTGTTTGATGTGTTTTGTGTGTGTGTGTGTGTGTGTATGTATGCATGTATGTATGTATGTATGTGTGTGTGTGTGTGTGTGCGTGTGTGTGTGTGTATGTGTGTTTCAACCCCCCTCCCTTCTTCCCTCCCTCCCTCACTCCCTCCCCTCTTCCTTCTCACTGAATCAAGGTACTAATCTTCTCATGTGAAACTTCGAACAAAAGTTGACCCACGAAGCTTGCTAATCCTGCCATATGTGCCTATAAGTGTGCTTTTTTTCTCAAGGATTGCAAGCCAAGACAATGATTGCAATTGAATTATGAAGCCACGAGCATTCACCCCCCCCTCTCCTTTCACTCCCTCTGGCATCCGCTTGAATGATATTTGCACTTGCATCCTAATAAGGCGGGGGCTCATTGCAAAACGATGTTGATTGTTTGTTAGCTTGCACTGTTCATCTGTTGCGTTTTTCAATCTCTTTATCTATCTCTATCTCTGTCTATCTTCATATCTCTTAAGTTTTTTTTTCTGTCTCTTATATTTAGAGAAAAATGAAACCCACATGAAACTGTCTGAATTTAGTAATAGGTGAAATGATGATAACTGTGTTGGTAATGATGATAATATGATAATGATAATGATGATAATCATATAATCATAATAATGAGAATGATAATAATAATATTAATAATGATAATGATGATAGTAATGAAAATGATATTAATAGCATTAGCAATGGTGGTAATGATTATATAATGATGATGATAATAATAATTGTGATAATAATAAAAACGATAAGAATTAAAGTACTAACAACAATGATGATCTTTGTAATAACAATAACATAATAATAATAATAACAATGACAATGAGTATACAAACAGCGACAACAACAAAGCTGGTCGCGTTCCAACCACCCGCCACACTTCCACTTCCGTCGCGAAAACGAAGCGAGCGAGGTCCGTACTTACGTACTTACTTACGCACGCCCCGCGATCTCATCCCTATGCAATGGCTGCGGTCATCGTGCAGGGCCTCCTCGGGTCAACATACCGGCCGGGACGGAACGCAGCATGCAAGCTTAATGGTTAATTGATGCTGCTCTTTTTTTTCTTTTTTTTAATTAATTGATTATTCGTTTCGTCGAGTTATCTTGGCGTCGGGGCCTTGTGGTTTGCGATTCCGGGTGGCGTTTCGTTTGCAAGGGAGATTGCAAGGTGAGGGAGAGCTTTCTTTGGTTCTGAGGTTGGGCTTCTCTCTTCCTCTTCCTCTTCCTTTTCCTCTTCCTCTCTTCCTCTCTTTCTCTCGCTTTTTCTCTTCCTCTCTCTCTTTCTCTCTCTCTCTCTCTCTCTCTCTCTCTCTCTCTCTCTCTCTCTCTCTCTCTCTCTCTCTCTCTCTCTCTCTCTCTCTCTCTCTCTCTCTCATATTCTGTGTGTGTACGTGTGTGTGTGAGAGAGAGAGAGAAAGAAAGAGAGAGAGAGAGAGAATGAGCTTCAACCAGAAAGATTTCTTCACAATTACCACTCCGACTTTTCCCCCCAACTGACAGTGCCTTTTGATTCGCACTTATTGTAATTTATTTCCGGTCAAACAAAAAACAAAAACAAACAAACAAAAACAAATATAACTAACACATAAATGATTAAATTAATAAATGAATAATAAATAACATCATAGAGCGTCGTGTGCGAGGGCGTGCATCTCCCCTCGCACTCTGACATGTGTGGAGCCCAGCCCTCGCCTGGGGGGGAGGGAGTGGGGGGTTCCTGAGGGTGTGTTTTAAGGGGGCGGGGCGGTGGGAGGGGGGGAGGGGGTAGTAAAGGTTTTAGGGGTAGTAGGTAAGACTTGAAGGAGCTCTTGTTATTGTTTTTGTATTTGTTTTTCTTGTTATTGTTTTTGTTTTTGGTTTAAGGAGTATTTGTTCTTTGTTTATTAGACAAAAACTGGTGATTGTCGGTGCAATGGAAACACTGAAGAAATGGTGAGAAAAAAAGAATGACAGGGAAAACGATCGGATATTTGGAGTGCGAGGGAACCAATATTGGGTATGTGGAGGGGATAGGCGGGGAGAGGGGAGGGGGTCTTCTAATTAACGACACGCGACGGAATATATCGCATATGCTAATTAATTAATACCGTTCATTGTCATTAAGAATGAAGCAGAGGAAGAAATGAACAAATTAAAGAACTAACGAATCATTTTGAGAAAAAATATAATGAAAAAAAATACTGTCCCCTTAATTAAGAAACAACAAAGACAGTAAATAAAAAAGATAAAATCAGAGAAAAACAAAGACAGTAAATAAAAAAAAGGCAAAATCAGAGAGAGAAAAAAACAAAAACAGTAAATAAAAAAGACAAAATCAGAGAAAAACAAAGACATTAAATAAAAAAAAGGCAAAATCAGAGAGAGAGAAATAAAAAACAAAATCAAGAGAACATCCTGATTACAAAGCGCCCGTGCGCCCGCGTGCCCTCTCGGGATTATTCCGAGGGTGACCTTTGGGCGAGGCGGACGATGTTGCGTCATAGCTTCTCCTCTCTTTATTTGCTCTCGGTGTCTTAAACAGCTGTTGGAACGAAAGGGTCGAAGGGTCGAGGGAAAGGAAGAGGAGGAGAGAGAACGGAAGGGAAGCGGGTTTCCGAAGCTGACGCCGCGGGGCTGGAGGTGCTGGCGATCTCTGGTAACTTGGAGGAGGAGGAGGAGGAGGAGGAGAGGTCGTGCTTGAAGGCCTTGAAGGCGAAGGCTCGGTCCTCCTCCTCTTCTTCTTCTTCTTTTTCTTTTTCTTTTTCTTTTTCTTTTCCTTTTCCCTCTTCTTCTTTTTCTTCTTCTTTTTCCTCTTCTTCTTTTTCTATTTCCCTCTTCTTCTTCTTCCTCTTCTTCTTCTTCCTCTTCCTCTTCCTCTTCCTCTTCTTCTTTTTCTGCTTCTCCCTTTTTCTTTTTCCTCTTCTTCTTTTTCCTCTTCTCCTTTTTCTTCTTTTTCTTTTTCCTCTTCTCCTTTTTCTGTTTCTTCTTCTTTTTTCTTTTTTTTTTCCTCTCCTTCTTTTTCCTCTTCTTTTTCTTTTCCCTCTTCTTCTTCTCCTTTTTCTGTTTCTGTTTCTGTTTCTCTTTCTGTTTCTTTTTCTTTTTTCCTTCTTTTTCTTCCTCTTCCTCTTGCCCGTCGTCATCTTCCTGTCTTCCTTCTCTTCCTCCTTATTGTCGTCCTTCACCTCCTCCTTCTCCTCTTCCTCTTCCCCCACATTTTCTTCCGCTTCCTCTTCCTCCACCTTCTCCTCCTCTTCTTCCTCTTCTTCCGGCTGCTGCTCCTCCTCCTCCGTGATTTGTGATTTTCTCTTCTTTTTTCCTTCTTTTTTCTTCTTTTTTTCTTCTCCTTCCGTGTCCTTGCGTACGGAGAGAAAAAAAAATGAATAGCGCTTTGCGAACGGATTTCTTGTGTCTTTGATTCTGTGTTGATTCTGTCAGGTGATGCTCCTGAGGGTGGTGATGATGGAGAGGGGTGGGGGTGGGGGTGGGAGGGTAGTAGGTAGAGGGGAGGTGATGGGATGTGATGGGATAGGGGGAGGGAGGGAGTAGGAGGGAATGTGAAGGGTGGTGGTAGTGGTGGTGGAGGAGGGCAGTAAGAGATAGAGGGTGGGATGAAGATGGGTGTGGGGGTGTGGGGAGTGGGTTTGGGGGGTTGGGGGGCAGCGTGGAGATGAAGGGTGTGGTGCCGCAGGTCAGTCAGTCAGTCTGGGGGTGACCACGGTGGCACACCAACGCACGCCGCTCCGCGCTCGCGTCTCGGCCGCACGCTTTCAAACACTCGGGTAACGAACGAGGCGTCTAGGCTCGTCTAGGGCGTCCGCGTGGATTTACTCGTCTTTGTACTTGTTTGTTTGTTTATGGCTACGTGACGGTGGGGGAGGGAGGGAGGGGTGGCTCTCTCTGAGCTGTGTTCGGAGGAGGTGGGTGGGTAGTGTGTGAAGGGGAAGGGGAAGAGGAGAAGAGAAGTGAGGGGAAGTTGAAGGGGTTGGTTGAGGTGACTTCTCGACGTGACGTTCGCGGGAATAGTGATAGTGAGGGAGGCGGATATACAGTGACAGTGCGTCTGGCTGATTTACAGTGATAAAACAGTGCATTATAGTGATAGACGAGTGAAGGGGAGGAACCGAGAAAGAAAAGAAAAGAAAGAACCGGTACGAAAACGCATTCCCCAGCGAGAGGTAGACGCGACTGAGCCGCTAGTGTACCGGGTGGTGAGAGCCGCCCTTTTTCGCGCGAGTCGGGGCGCTGGGGTTACGGCGAAGCGAGGCGAAGCGAGGGAAGCTGGGGGATGTACATCGGCTGACAGGTGTGTGGTGAGGTTGGAGACGAGAGGAAGGAGGAGGAAGCGGAAGAGGAGGAGGAGGAGGAGGAAGAGGAGGAGGAGGAGGAGGAGAAAGAGGAGGCACAGAAGAGGCAGCGCTCGTGTCCCTCCCTCGCAACCGCACAACAGCGGCAGCGACGGAAGAACAGCTCGCGACCCGAACAAAAAGTAGTAGCGCAGGACCACGGGGGGATATCTCACCCCTGCAGCTGTGACTCAGGGATGGATGGGGCCAGATCCCGTCCCGTCCCGACCCGCCGCTTCCTCGGAGGCTTCCTCGTTGCAGTGCCGTGGTGCCATGTTGCACGGCGTGTTTGCAGCGAGGCCTCTCTGGCGGCTGTGCCCTCGGGTGGGTGCCATCCTGCGAGGCTCTAGGCCCTAGGGGATGCGATGCCAGCGGTGGTGGCTGCCCGCCCCGTGGTGCTTTCCTCGTTGTTGTTTTGAGGAAGGCCTCGGTGATGAAGTGCCTCTCGGTGCCAATCACTGCACGCACTCTCGGAGGAAGAAGCCGCGGTGGTCTGTCTGTGTGTTTTTTTTTTGTTGTTGCTGTTTTGTTTTTTTTCAAAGTGGCAAGGCTAGGTCGCTCTAGGCCTTTGATCGTCATCGTCATCGTCACTCGCTGCCGCTAGTCGTCTTTGTTTTTGATTTGAGAATACCAGTTTGTTTGTATTATTTTTACAGACTCGTATTTCTTCATTGCATGTTTTACGTAGAGAAAGGGAAAGCGAGTTATTGTGAGTTAGTGAGCGAGTGTCTTATGAGTGTGTGTGTCCTGAACTTACAAGGTCATTTGCCCCAAGTGTGACGAAGAACAAGTGAGCCTCGCGAAAGAGCACAAACAGCTCGTAACATTTAAAGTTATCGAGACCCGTCGAGGGCAGCGCATTGTGACGGAATGTGTCGTTTGCCCCGTCGCCGTCACAATAAAAGTGGGGTTGGCCTTGGAACAGTACTCAAGGGGGGAGAGGGAGGGGTAGGGGTAGGGGGGAGGACCCTTGCATTTTCTGCACCTCCTCGAGGATACTTCTGTCAACGCGTCTTTAAGTACGAAAGGTGAGAGAGAGAGGGAGAGAGAGAGAGAGAGAGAGAGAGAGAGAGAGAGAGAGAGAGAGAGAGAGAGAGAGAGAGAGAGAGAGAGAGAGAGAAAGAGAAAGTGAGGGAGAGGCAGAGGGAGAGGCAAAGGGAGAGGATATCAACTTACCCTCGGGATCCGGTCTAGAGGCAGGGGCTGGCGCTGCCCTGGCCTTATCCTGTGGTCTGATTCCCCGGGCTGGCGGAGGGGCGGATGAGGAGGAGGAGGAGGCCTTGATGCGGGCGCGGATCAGGTAGGCCTTGGTGTAGGCTCCGGCCGCGTGCGGTGAGGCGGAGTCAGGTTGTGACGCAGGCCAGTCGGTGGGTTAGACGGGGTCTCATAGGGTTGATGTCGTGAGTTTAGATGAGGCGGTTTTGAGAGTAGATGGAGTAGACAGGGGGAGAGGGTGGTTTACATAGGTCGAGGTCGTTCTCGAATTAGCTGCGGTAGATGGACTAGACAGGGGGAGAGGGTGGTTTACATAGGTCGAGGTCGTTCTCGAATTAGCTGCGGTAGATGGAGTAGACAGAGGGAGAGGGTAGTTTACGTAGGTCGAGGTCGTTCTCGAATTAGCTGCGGTAGATGGAGTAGACAGGGAGAGGGTGGTTTACATAGGTCGAGGTCGTTCTCGAATTCGCTGCGGTAGATGGAGTAGACAGAGGGAGAGGGTAGTTTACGTAGGTCGAGGTCGTTCTCGAATTAGCTGCGGTAGATGGAGTAGACAGGGGGAGAGGGTAGTTTACATAGGTCGAGGTCGTTCTCGAATTGGCTGCGGGAGATGTAGTAGACAGGGGGAGAGGGTAGTTTACATAGGTCGAGGTCGTTCTCGAATTAGCTGCGGGAGATGGAGTAGACAG
>NW_028234406.1:2251176-2263676 GCF_977035675.1 Penaeus japonicus
GGGTGGGTGGAAGGGGTGGGGGTGGGGGGAGGGTGAGATGTACATGTCGGTGAGATAGGACTTCCTAGGAAGGCGTGTCCTGCTTTGTGGTTGTATTGATGTATGTGTGTTTGTGATTGATTATTGCTCAGATGTTTGTTGTTTGAGTTTGTCGATGTTGTGTTCTCTTTTTTTTCTTTTTTATTTGGGTTCTCTCGGTTAGATTTTCTTCGATCTGAAATATGGGTGGTTGTTTTTAGTTCTGAGGACTCGTCAGAATACATGATCAAGCAAGGATCAAGTTGGGAAACGTTGACTTAGAGGGAGACCCAAGATCAGTCGTTAAGTCAAGGTTCTCTATTATTTGTTTTTTGTTCGTTTATTTTATTTTTTATTATTATTATTATTATTATTATTATTATTATTATTATTATTATTATATATATATATTTTTTTTTTTAAATCATGATGTAATTTGTGGGAAGGAGAATTATGGAGAGAATTACGATTATCTACCGTACAGCCCGTTTGAAATCTTGGGTATTTTCTCCGTGGATTTCACACACGCTCCCTATGTCTTCCAGCTCCTCAAGATGGCTTGACGTGTCTCTTGATCCCCCCCCTCCCTCCCCCCTCCCCTCTTCCCTCCTCCAGCAACAGCTCTGGAGGGACACGGAGATGCCCTAACACGCAACATCCTGACGCTCGCATAACATCCTAACCCCCGCCTCCCTCCCCACCTCCCCACCTCCCCCCGCCCCCCACTCCAACCCACAGGACTCTCGCCACAATCCTACGAAAAAAAATACACCCTCAGTGAAGACTCAGATACGGAGACAGCCTTAATTAAGCAAACTTCCTATGCTTTTTCTAGCAGTGTGTCAGAACAGCTACTTCGGATGATCTGGCTTCTCTTGAGGGGCCGGTAGATACAATAGTTAGGTTTCTATAAATAACTTCTATATTGTTCGCTGTTTTTATTTTTATTTATTTATTTATTTATTTATTTATTTTTTTTTTTTTTTTTTTTTTTTTTTTTTTTTTTTTAATGGCTCGTAGGATATAAGTCAGATTATGAGTAGCTAGTATTTTTTTGTGGATGAGATGTTTAAAAAAAAGAGAAAATATACCAAAAATAATTTGGTACATCATGTTCACTTGAAAGAACATGTACAGAAGGATATAACCTGATAATAAACGAGTTTTTGATCCTTTAAAATATAGTTTATAGATTGACACGATGACATGTAATGGTATTCACTTCATGTTTGTTTTTGTTTGTTTGTTTGTTTGTTTGTTTGTTTGTCCGCGAGCCACCTGGGCGCCACTGGAGTCGTAGTAGTACTCGATGGGTTATGTTGTCGCGTGATTTATGCGTCTCACGTTTACTATGCTGGATTGTATGTTGCAATCACTCCTCGGTCCACTGTGATGTGTGGACGCTTATGTTTGGACGCTTTCTCTCTCTTTCTCTGTCTGTCTTTGTCTTTGTTTCTCCCCCATCCCCCCTCCCCACACTTCCCTTTCCCTTTCTCTCTTTCTCTCTCGTCTTCTCTTTTTTGTTCTTTCTCTCCCTTTCTCCTTTTTCTTCTTCTTTTTCGTTTTCTCTTATTATTATTGTTATTGATATTGTTATTATTATTATTATTATTATTGTTATTATTATTATTGTTATTATTTGTTTTCTTCGGCTCTTCCTCTTTCTTCTCCTCCTCTTCCTCCTCCTCATCTTCCTCCTCCTCAATTCCCCTCCCCCCCTCCCTCCCTCCATTCCACTCTCAGCATCAATGCCCCAATCTCCATTTTCACCGAATAAAAGCCACCGTCCAAGCACCGTGCATTCCTAACACGTGTTCCTTTTGCATCATTGCAGCTAAGTGACAGCGGGGGTCCGGGAGACAGCGGTGGCGGCGGCGGCGGCGGGAACAATGTCGGAAGCGGCGGTGGCGGCGGCGGCGGCGGCAATTCTCTCACCCGCGGCAGCTCGACGCGTGGCAGCCTGCGGAAGGTATGTATTCCGAAGGGGAACGAGTGCCTCCGAGTATGGTTGGATGGAGGTATGGCGGATAAATCCACTATACGCAATATGGCTTTATTGAAATCTGTGTTGTGTATTGTGGGTTTATCTGATTTTTATCTTCACGGAAGAGTGTTTTGCAAGTCATGGAGGTATATGTGTAATGGTTATTGGGATTGGCTAATTTCGAGATGGCGACGATTGTTTATTGAATTGTATTATCGTGTGTTTTATTCAAAATGAGAAATGTGATCCGATTCCCTCACTCATTGCGCTTGCTTGGTCATATCCCAAATGTTCTCCAAAATCTTTTGGAAACCGAGAATTCACCCGAGGGAATTCTCTTCTTTTTTATTATTATTATTTTTATTTTGTTTTTGTTTTTGTTTTTTTGCCACAGGTGCTGCCGTCAGTGCCCGACATGGACCAGCAGCTGTCCATGGCGGCCAAGATGATAGACCGCAGGACCTCGACGCCCAAGGGAAACCACTCCTACAGCCCCTACTTCCTGGAGTACACGCTCCTTGCCGAATAGTGAGTCAGTCGTGCCGTGCCGTGAGGGTTCTCTTGGGGTTGAGGGGCAGGGAGGCTAGCCTTTCGAGGGAGGGGGGAGTAGTCGAAGGGGGGGGGGGTTGTGTGGTAGGTAAGGGAGGGTTCTTCTCTCCTTTTTCATCTCCTTTCTTTTTCGGTTTTGTTTCTTCGTTTTCGTTTCTTTCTTTTTTCTCTTCTTTTTCTTTTTCCTCTTTCTCCTTTTGCTTCTCTTTTTCCTCTTCCTCCTCCTCCTCCTCCACTTTCTTCTTCTTCCCCTTCGCTTCTTCTCCTTCTCTTCTTCCTATTCCTCCTCCTCCTATTCCTCTTCTACTTCTACTTCTACCTCTTTCTATGGCGAGTTATCAAATTTTGAAGGGAATTGATTAGTTTTTTAAAAGTAGTTCAGTCTTAATTAAAGCACTTTGGGAGAGGGTGAAAGATAGGGAAAGAGATGTTTAGCAAAGACTTTGGTTGAGACCTTTTTCTTTGCAGTGGAAAGATAGCTGTTTTTTGTTTATTTTTTAGATCTTATATGCCTCACTTTAGGTTGTGGTTCTTTGGTATTATTATTATTATGATCATTATGATTACGATATGTATGTTGTGTCTTCTTGTATTTCCCCTAATTTGATCAAAATGAAATCACCAGAGATTACATTGTAGTTCTGTTGACATAGCTGCACAGTAACATGCACTTTGACCTTATAGTTCCTTTGTTTCTTGCAGTAATCTATTGCAGAAGCAGAGACTATCTGGAGTTTATGTTGTGCCATCTGGCAAATCACCGCTTGGTAAGTCTGCATTTCTGATAGATTTTTTTTTTCAATTCCTTTTTCTTTCTTTTTTAAAGTAAAGTTTTGAGGTATTTTGCAAATGTAGATTATTAATGAGTTGATGTTCTATTTTGAAATGTAAATCCAATGTTTTGAATAATCTTTTTGTTTGTTTGTTTGTTTCTGGTGCTTAGTTAGCCATGAAGATGATTATGTTTATTCTTTTTTTTTTCTATGCACAGGAAGTTTCGAAGCCAAACATAAAAGGAAAATAAATATCCTGTTTTGATTAGCTAATAGTTCCAAGGACAATGCAATTGCCTTAAAATCAGATTTGTGAAAAAGTTTCAGAAAATAAGCCCTTAATTGCAAGCCTAAACATTTAGAGAATTAATCAACTTTCCTCGTTACCCTTGAGAACTAATTTACAAATCTTATTACACTAGAGAATAGATTTTCCCTTTCCAGAACACAACCGAATACGAAAATACTAATTCCCCCCCTTTCCCCTTTCTCCTTTCCCCTCGGCAGTGTGGTTTGGAGTGATCTTCATCCGCCAGGGAATGTACCAGGAGGGGATCTTCCGGTTTAACCTCCACATCCCGGAGAATTACCCCGATGGCGACGTGCCGGTGAGAACAGCGTTGGGGTCTCGTTGTGACATGGCGTCGAGGGGTGGGGGGGTGGGGGGGGAGAGTGCGAATGGGAAGGGGTGGTCTGTGATGGGGAAGGTGTTTTTGATTGGTATTTTGGTTCTTGCATCATCATCATCATTATCATCATCATCATCATAAATCATCATCATCATCATCATTATGATTGCAATGTCTGGATGAAGATGTGGTTATTGAAATGTTGGTTACACATCTTGGCCTGTGAACTTCTTCGTTTTTATTCATACTTTTTTTTTCATTGTGAATGTTTGGGGATGATTTATTAGATTGGTGTTTTTTTTTTCCATGAGTATTTGTTATGCACAGATCAATGCAATAGCAAGTGAATGAAAGACATTGTGTATATTCATTTAGGTGTATCAAGAGAAGATCTTATCACATTCTCTTTACGATACGAAAGCAATACACTTGAATACCAATTCTTATTTTCTCTCCTGTTGCCTCCAGACTGTGGTGTTTGAAACCCCTGTGTTCCATCCCTTAATTGACCCGGAGACCTTGGAGCTGGACATCAAACGGGGCTTTGCCAACAAGTGGCGCCGGAACGTAAACCACCTGTGGCACGTGTTGCTCTATGTGCGCCGCTGCTTCTACAAGATAGAGACGACGCATCCTCTTAATCCGGAAGCGGCTGTACTGTGAGTATTCGGGGACTGGAGTGTCTGTCTGTCTGTTTGTCTGTGTCTACTTGGTCAATTTTTTGTCCTAGTATGTAACTCCTGTTAGGTGGTGGTCAAATATCCACATGACATATTTTGAAACATAATCATAGATATAGTTTTAGATAGGGGGAGGGGGGAAAGATGATGCATACTAATACACAAACCTGGCCTTGCAGATATGACAGCGACAATGAAATGTTTGTCCTGCGGGCACGGGCGTGTGTGGACGCGAGCAAGGAGATAGTGTACGACCCCCCTGCTACAAACGACCCCCACGCCATAGTCTTCTCCCCGTACCAGCCAGCCGTTCATGACCAAGTTCGTGAGGAGATGAAAAAGGAGAGAGTAAGTGTGGTTTTGTAAATGTGTGCCTTTACGTAATCGCCAGTCTTTGGTGAATAAAGGAATCATTACTTGTTTTTTTTGTTTTGTTTTTATCAGTAAATTTCCAGGACTTTATATTGTTTCAACAATTCATGCTGGTGTAAGTCATGTTGGTATAGAGACGGTGAATAATGATTATATCTCTCCCTAAAATGATAGCAATGTTTGCTGGATTGATTGATAATTGACTTGTGCAATAATTGATATTGATTGATATAAGCAAAGATAACGATGAATTATGATAAAAAACATACTAACAAAATGACTATCAAGTGATTGTTTGCATGTTATGTGTTCATTTTCTTGAGAAATTCTGGCTCTTTACTTGAAACTGCAAGTGTCATGGCACCTACTTAATGCCAAGTAATTTGCCTCCTTGTGTAATGCAAAGACTTTTGAATAGCTCTTGTGAATTCAAAGTGCATGTCAGAGATGAAAATGAAGAGTTAGAATTTTTAGACATTAGACAAATTGAGGTTGTTAAATAGAGAGTAAGATTTGTTTGTGTGCAGCCTTAGATGTGTATGTGTAGACATGGTGTGAATGTACAGTAATGATTGCATCTTTAAATAATTAAAAGCAGCCACAGCAGCATAGAAAATTTTCTTATCAAGAAATTCAGCATTGACATAATGCATCCACCAATCTATTGAACACAGCAACAAAAATGAACACAACACCCCAGATACCTCAGGATATTATGGGAAGCTGATCTGGCAAACTTTAAATTTCATGACCCCCTCGCGAAGAGTCCTATTTACCTTTCGAAATCTACCTTGCAGATAGCTGGGTCAGTGTGTGTATAGTGAAAATAGGAACAGTGAATAAGTTCATACTAAAACTAGTAAGTGATGTTGAGTTTCATTATGTAACAATAACGGTACGGAAATTTGTCACTGGATGAAAATATGATTTATGGGGAAGGTGTGTAATGGATCAAGTGCCTTTGAGAAATTATATGATTGGTGGCATTATCATGATAAGGGATTGCCACCATTTCTGTCTGCAAAATAAAGGGTTAGGAATATTTTGAATTTTGTAGTGGAGGAAGAGTGTACTGTCTGCCAGCTAAGATTATCTAAAACGACATATATACCAATTAAACCTGATGTTTAACACTAGAAGATATGTTTACCCCATTGAAAATATTTAACGGTTTATGTTGTGAGCTGTGTCTCGGGTGCATATATTTTTTATGTATTTTTTGTTCAATAGATTACTCTTTCTTTAATGTAAGTCTCATTATCACGATTAGCATTAATTACGATTTCTTGTTTCATTCTAATATAATAAAAGTCTTAATTTGGTGTTCTTGGTCATCTTGCATGCAGTTAATAAGCCCACTAATACCATGTTCCTCTGTGTTTACAGAATGACTCAGAAGGTTCCCTGAAAGAAGGCAGCAGCAGTAACGGCCTTTCGTGGGTCAAGCCAGGCACGCTGCAGATCTTCTCAAAGGCAGCATCTTGACAGGCACCTTAGTCCAGCCTCGCAAGCCGCTTGGTCAGAAGACGTCTCAACAGCTGTCTCGAGATTTGGACTCTGGTGTGTGTGTGCGTTGGTCACAGTTTCTTTTTCCACCAAAATCATGGCTCTGAATTATACATACCCTGGCTCTGGCAGGTGCCCCCTGGCCCAGTGTGCGCGTGACTCAGTGTATGTCTTGATGAGCCGCTTGTTATCGGCGTCAGAGACCAAGTGACTCGAATAAGTTTTGTAACCCGAGGTGGTATTTGTGATGTCTCATGTTGTGGGTGCTCTTGTGTGTCACAAACATTTAATACCAGACACAAACTTCTAATATGGTTCTTATTTTTAAATACCCCAAAGTTTTTGGATAGTGTAATAATATTTGATTGCGCGTTGGTGAAATCACCCCAGTGACGAGGAAATCCGTAGGCTTTAACAAGAATATTTTTACTGTGATGAAACGTGTTACAAGAAGCCAGGAACGACTATCAAAAACAAAAGGCAATGTCATACTTAACGTATTTTTTAGAAGAGTAGTGATTCAGTCTTCAGGAACCTTTATGGACGCCCTGTAACTCCTTTCCTTCCAAAAAGAAGTGTCATATTTGCTCTTTGAAAAAAAGAAATAAAAATACATACAGGTACTGTTTGAATATTGTTGATTTGGTTCCTTTTCATGATGGTGACAATTTTGAACGTGAAGGGCGGTAAGTGTTCCTTACTCGGTTTGAGTTGTTAAGAAATGTTTTGATGCTATTTACAAACACTTGTTAGTATTTCTCAATAATTTTAGACTTTTTCTCTGTTACCCCCATATAATTAAGGAGTGTTTTTAACCATTATTCTTAAAATTGCCATAAGCAAATAAAACAAAAAAAATCATAAGTTTACCACATACACAGAAGAGAGAACAAAAATAACATTCCCTCCATTTCAAGAAAGTAAAAAAAAAAAAAAAGAATTATCCGATACTAATATGTGATAGTTTGTCTCGTAGGATTCGAATCGTCTACTTTGTTCCACCATTAATCCAGGAACTCTAGTCCCTCCATGTTTTCTTACACAGTATAATCTACTCAGATCAAACTTTTGTTTAGAAATCAGCTGTAGCCAAGTAACATCTGTTTTTTTTTTCGTTTCTTTTTTTTCCATATGGAGTGAAGTCTGTAATGTATCTATGCAGATTTTTTATTGATGTAATCAGGCACTTTTTTACGAAGTACTGATTGGCAAATCTGTTTAATTGTTTTGTACGATATGTAAATAAAATTATTAACAAAACTTTGTCTGTGATTCATTTACCTTATTTTACAGGATTTAAAAGTAAAACATACACTGACACAAATATTGGATCAAATGCCATATATATTGCCACTATGGCTGAAATATAATGAAGTGATCGTATGCATCATATTGAAATCCTCATGGGGGGGTTGAGGGTAAAAACAAGATTTTCTTTTTCTTTCTTTCTTCACTTAGTTACTATTGGTTTCTAGAATATTGAGAGCAAGGGGGGAAAGTGAATGGTGTAATAATGATACCAATATTAATTGAAAGAAGTAATGAAGTGCAGTGTCTTGTTGTCTTGTTGCATACTGTCATATATCAAGAAGGGAAGTAGGATGCACTTGACCAGATAATTTCGACCTTTATATTACGTCTTGTTAGTTCTACCTGCAGTTCCTATTATTATATGTAACAGTAATAGTAGATTTATCACTGTAGTTTAAGGATAATTTGAAATATAAAAAAATATATATAAACATATTTGAACACTTTTGGGAGAGCATTTAGTCATTCAAGTGCATGATTATATCAAAGGTGCTCAATTTTCAACCCAAAATAAAGATGCATGAGAAATGATGATAAACAATTTTCATGTTCAAGAATTACTGATTGTGTAATTTTTTTTATTGCTTGAAAAGATCACTCAACAAAGCTAAAACAAAATTACTATAACATGAGAAGATTTCAACTGTATTAACAACAAAACTTTTTTTTATAGTGTTACAAGTACCAATCATAAAATGAGAAAGATTAATTTCACAAAGTAATTTACACATTTCAGATTTATATCTCATTTTGATGATGAAATGTCTTATAAAGTTATTATTTATCATTTATACCTTTTTTTACACTTACAGTAATGACCTTTCTATAAGTAAATGATCATGAAATACTGTTTGCAATTGAGGTTGTCATATGAGTAATGTAATCAATAAGTTTATTTATGTAAGTATTCACCTTTATTCATTGTGTCCCGTAAGTGCCCGCCTCTCTGTCGGGGAACAACTAAACTTCTACATTAAAAGGAAACTAAACAAGTATTTTTCCACTCTTTCTTATGTTAGCAAGATGACGAGCATATTCAATTATTTGGATACCTTGCAGTTGTCAATAAGATTTTTAAAATAAAAACAGAATTTCCCATGGTATTTCTTCACAATGCTCGTAAATTACGGCTTAATTATTATCAAAATTCAGCTGACCGACTGTTACAAAAATCCCATGTTTGGGTAAAGCCACAGTTTCAGAATAAAGCCCCATGGAAATTCTGTACTACCAAGATTACATGACTAACTATAGCAACAGGTAGTGGGTAAGACCAACTAGGTGTCCACTGCAGGTCCTGAAGAGCAACCATCAAGCTGAGGTCCTCAAAAAATATATAAACTAAGATAAAAACCTACAGCAAATGCTAAACATTACTATGAGGTATTTGCTACCATAAGCATTGCTATTGCACAGTTGATAAGAGAACTAAATAAGTGTTCTCAATCTGCAATTAAGCCTCACTGGAAGGAATATTCGGAGTCGCACACGAGGTGTAGATGCTAGATCGCTCGTCCTGCTCCTGGCAAGTCGTGCACACCTTCTGCATCGTAACGGCGTTCATGATCTGCGCCATGTTCTCCACTTCGGACGTGACCATAGCCAGGTCATCCTTCATGTGCCGCGCGTCTTCTCTCCTTTCGTCGGCGTCCCACACGAGCAGGTCCAGGCCGAAGCGGAGGGCGTCCAGGCTGCTCTCCATGTTGCCATCGGCGTCGTTCGAGTACTGCGCCGTTTTGCTGAGCGTGCGGAAGTTGGCGAAGGCGTTTCTGCGGCGGGACACGTGGTCGCGGGTGCGGGCGATGCGCAGAACGACGTCCATGGTTTCTTGGGGGAGACCCGTGTCCTGCAGGGTCTTTGGCGTGAGGACGTGCGTCCAGCCGTACAGTGACGGGCACAGGGATATGCTGTGGTGGAGCAGGCGAAGTATCCCGTTCGGCAAGATCCATCTGAGCCACTTGCTGAACATGATGGCCTCGAAGTGCGAGATGAGCTCCGTCTGACGCACGAGGAGGTCGAGCCCCGCTGACTTCTGCAGTCGCTGGATGTCGGACACAGCGAGGCCGACCAGGAGATTCATGAGGATGATCGTCACGAAAATAAGAAACACGAAGAAGATTATGTGCGTCGTCTCAGGATACAGTATGTGGTTCTCGTAAAATAAGTCGTTGTACTCGATCTCGCCCGTCATCATAACCATCGTCTTCACCAGCCTGACGCCGTACTGCGCAAACGGGGCGTGGTTCGGGAAGAGCACCCCGAAACTCAGCGAAAAGGCGTTGATCAAGCACGCATACGCCAGCAGGAACTTGGCGAAATTCTTGGTCACGTGCGTGAACATGTGGACATAGACCCCGAACAGAGGAAACCTTCCGACGAGGGAAAGCAGCTCCGCCCACGTCAGCAGGATGACGATGGCGGCCAGGTGGTGCTCCCAGTCCTTGGTGTCGTAGCGCACGTACGACGAGATGGTTATGATCATAGTGAAGACGATGATGGGCCAGATGAGGGCGTTGTCCCAGGAGGAGAAGTAGGTCCTCGGCGTGTCGAGCATTTGGAAGAGCTCCTTCAGGATGACGATCCCGAAGCCGAACCAGATCAGGTACAGGAGGTTGACCATCTCGGACTCGTAGCGGAAGCCGCAGAGCTCCCGGAGGCTGTTTTCTTCGTCCTCGGGGGAGGCGTGAGACTCAGACGCTTGGCCAGTCTGCGTGGAGTTCAGGTGGCAACTCGAGGAAGCTGGAAACACCACCATGATATAACTCGTTAGTAGAGCGACTAACATGGAGTAGAAGACCAGGTTGAAGATGAAAAAGTTCCGGACCCGAAGCCACTTCAGCAAGAGAAAGATTTCACACACAGGGTGTTTTAGAAGCAACTTCTGGCCTTCGCGGCTGAAACAGGAGAGCATTCGGCTTTCCATGCCAATGGTATCGCCGGGTACCAAGACACGGAAGTTTATCTGAGCCTGAAAAATGCATCGATAGATTATATAGAAAGGACTTCAAGGAATTCGAGCTGCGTCTGCTGTTCATTATATCATAATCATCAAAACCCAAGACCATCAGTATGTTATTATTATCCCCAGAAACGTAGACAAGTGGTCACACAACCATATCATCAAAGCAGCCTATGATAAACACGAGGAAATCAGATAATCATGGTACCTCGAGTGCTGACAGTTATATAACCACGATATCATTAGTGCCAAGTTAAGATGATAAGGTACCGTAAGTATAAAAGAGAAGAGATAATAAGGTATAAAAAAAAAAAAAAAAAAAAAATCGGGGATAGTCCTGTCAAAGAGGCGCACAAACTGACCTGAGAATCCCTCTCGTGATGGTCGTGGTCGGTGAGGGAAATGGCGGCGTCGAGGTTTTCTTGTATGTGCGCGAGGACAGTCGGAGTCCTTCGCAGGATGAGGTGCAGGGCCGAGACGCCTCCCTGCGTGCGCGCCGTCACGTCAGCGCCGTGGTCCAAGAACAGCAGGACGCAGTAGGAGGAGTCGTGGACGGCGGCGATATGGAGGGGCGTGTAGCCAGACAGGTCCGCCGCGTTGGTGTCCGCGCCCGCCTCCAGGAGGAGCCGCAGGCACTCGTGCGACCGCGACCCCTTGAAGATGCCGTAGTGGAGGGGCGTCTTCAGGTCGCGGTCGCGGGCGTTGGGGTCGGCGTCGAAGCTGAGGAGCACCTGCACCGTGTCGTAGCTCTGGGACTTGGCAGCCAAGTGCAGCGCCGTTTGGCCCATCTGGTTCTCCTGGTTGGGGCTGGCCCCGGCCTTGAGCAGCTGGTGGGCGATGCTGTAGTAGCCCTCGTTGGAGGCGATGTGGAGCGCGGTCATCTTGCTGGTTCCTTTGGAGGCTCGCACGTTCGCCCCCGCGTTCAGGAGGATCTCCACCACTTCGGGCAGGCCCTCGTAGACGGCGATGTGCAGCGGCGACTCGCTGTACAGCGTGGTGGGGTTGATGGTCGCTCCCGACCCGATGAGCAGCTGCACGCACTCCGGAACGCCGGCCCGGACAGCGTGGTGCAGCGCCGTCTCGCCCGTGGTGTCGAGGCCTGCGTTGATGTCGGCGCCCGCAGCCAGGAGAATTTTAATGCCGCCGAGACAGCCACTCCGCGCCGCCAGCATCAAAGGTGTCAGTTTCTCGTGCAAGTCCCAGTCCCTGTAGGAACCCACCTTCGCCCCCGCCGCCACCAGCACCTGGATCACCTCCTCCGAGCCGCTCTCCGCAGCCAGGTGGAGTGTGCCGCAGCCGTCGCTGTCCTGCGCATCAACACTGGCGCCCGCGGTCACCAAGGAGCGCACGAGATCCGCCGCGCCCTGCAGGCACGCCCACAGCAGACAGACGTCCAGCAGCACCCGCACCTTGCATTCTTGGGCCAGTGCGATGGCCTCGGAGATCTTATTGGCCTCCAGGAGGTTGAGGACTGCGAGAGGCTGGT
This sequence comes from Penaeus japonicus, assembly GCF_977035675.1. Classification (NCBI taxonomy): domain Eukaryota; kingdom Metazoa; phylum Arthropoda; class Malacostraca; order Decapoda; family Penaeidae; genus Penaeus; species Penaeus japonicus. The sequence goes on from NW_028234406.1 coordinate 2,263,444, forward strand.
TCCTGGTGGTCAAGAAGGACCTGAGGGCGTTGATGCGCAGCTCTCGCACCGCCTGGGGGTTCCAGCCCTTCGTGATCTCGAGGAGAGTCTTGTCGAGCGTCACGCTGGCCTCGCTGTCCACGTGGCTGGTCTCCGAAGCGGGACTGATTTCGCGGTCCGCCGCCGTCCGCCACTGCCGCCGCCGCCGCGTCTTCATGGCACTCACGCGCAGAGTGCGCTTTCCCCTACGAGGC
>NW_028234406.1:2281176-2291176 GCF_977035675.1 Penaeus japonicus
GCAGTAACTAACACTGTTTCCAGTGCAAGCAGTGTTAATCAGCAGCTCGCAGTTAAGGATCAGGAAATTGCAGAATTGAAAGAAACGGTAAAGGACTTAATGAATCAGATCAAAGAATTGAATAAAACAATTAAAGAAATTGCTGAATCAACCCAGCAAAAACAGCATCTTAAGGAGGACGATACCAAATCACAATCCGGATCGCACCTTCTAGTCCAGGCGACCCCCACTAGGACTTCGCCTGGCTTTTGGTCTACTCGTAAGGGTAGATCATCTTCCGCCGGGCGCACCCCTAGTGGAGGGGAGCAGGCCATGGAGGCTACTGTCTCCAAAAATTCCCGAGAGAGGCCCTCGGGAAGCGAGGGAGAGGAGGAGGCGCCTCCCTCCCAAAAAAAGAAAAAAAACGGCGGACAAGGCACTTCCAAACCCCATAAAACGTAATCCACGCGTATACCATTATACAATGGAACTGTCGAAGTCTTAGATCAAAATTAAACTCCCTTAGATTATTAGCCTCGTCCTATGCTCCCGATATTATCGTTCTCCAAGAAAGCCATTTAAACGACCAAGTCTCTGACGAGGTCGTATCGCTGAGAAACTACCATCTTTGTAGAAAAGACCGAGAGGGAAGGGGTGGAGGCGGAGTCGCCATGTACATCCACCAGAATCTCCCTTTCATTGAAGTGACGATTAATTCTACTTTGGAACACGTCGCATGCAAAGTAAAATTCAATAACACGTATCTGACTATATGCTCAGCTTACTGTCCACCTGATAAAATGTTAATCTATGATGAGCTTTTTGCTATTCAGGACAGTCTGCCAAACAATAAATTAATTCTAGGAGATTTTAATGCTCGCCATACATCATGGGGTTCCCTGCGGGTGAATGGTAGAGGTGAGCAAGTAGTTAAGTTGATCAACGACTCTGATCTGGTTCTTCTAAATGATGGTAGTCCAACGCGAATAGACGATAATACCGGTAATTTGAGCTTTATTGACCTATCACTGGTTTCCTCAACACTAGCAACCAAGTGCCTGTGGCACACCATTGACGACTCGTTGGGAAGCGATCACCTTCCTATTTGTATTCAATATTCATGCGACACCACGAGGACGCCTTCAGCACCCAAATTTAACGTAAAAAGAGCAGATTGGGTCGCCTTCACAAGGAGCGTCAAGCTCGAAGTTGTTGGAGAAACCATTGATGATAAAGTAAACAATGTTCAAAATTGTATTATAAATGCAGCAATGGCAACCATCCCTAAGACTTCGACAGATAGCGTTAAGCATAGAGTTCCATGGTGGACACCAGATTGCCGCAGGGCGCTATGTGAACGAAATAGGGCCTACAGGCTTTTCCACAATAATATCACAAACGAGAACTTTCGCAATTACAAACACGCGAGAGCTAGGGCTCGAAGAACAATCAGACAAGCCAAAAGAGACTCCTGGCGAAGCTTTGTCTCTACGATTAACAGCAACACCAAGATTTCAGAGGTTTGGTCCACAGTTAATAAAATCAATAGAAAAAAAAATATCAATAAAAATAAGAAACATCATTCATGAGGGAAATAATTATGATTCACCTAGAGACATTGCTAACATAATCGCCAGGCAATTCTCTTATACAAGCAGCAGCTACAACCCTGCATTCCTGACCACCAAGGAAGCATCCGAGCTGCAACCAATTCACTTTGCCACAGGAGATGACTTTGATTACAATAAAGATCTTACAATGGATGGGCTTGTCCGAGCCCTAGAAGCCTGTAGAGGAACATCCCCAGGCCCCGATGAGATTCGATATGAGATGATAAAGCATCTTAATCATGATGCCATGATTAAGTTGCTAGAAGTGTACAATGATATTTGGAAAAGCCAGATTTTTCCAAATTCATGGCACTTCGCCCACATCATTCCCATATTGAAAGGAGGGGGAAATCCCAAATCCGCTATATCTTACCGCCCAATTGCGTTGACAAGTTGCTTATGCAAGGTCATGGAAAGAATTGTTAATAGTAGGCTATTGCATTTTTTAAATACCAGGAATTTACTAGTTGACGAGCAGTGCGGCTTCCGAAAGGGACGTTAAACTCTCGATCAACTAGTAAAACTGGAAAGTCATATTCATGAGGCATTTGCCAAAAAGCATTTTTTGATTTCAGTATTTTTAGATATAGAAAAAGCCTACGACATGACATGGCGACATGGCCTACTCAGAAAACTTTATGCTTTCGGATTACGTGGAAACTTGCCTTGTTTTATCCAAAATTTCATATCTGACAGAACGTTTTCTGTCAAATTATTTTTTGACAATGTCACTTTCTCGGACATTTTTGTCCAGGCAAACGGGGTCCCACAAGGAAGTGTCTTGTCACCAACATTATTTTTATGTATGATTAATGACATTTTACCAGCTCCTCCTCGGAATCTTAAATACTCACTGTACGCCGATGACTGTGCATTATGGCACTCCAGCAGTAATGCAGAGTTCTCGGCAAATCAGATCCAATTGGCACTGGATATGATTCATAACTGGGGCCTCCAGTGGGGTTTTAAGTTTTCCATAAGAAAGAGTATTGGAGTGGTCTTTACCCATAGGAGAAAGCCCAACATCAGGCTAACTCTAGACAACCACCCAATACCTATTCAAAATTCAGCTAAATTTCTTGGTCTACTCTTTGATAGTAGATTGCTTTGGAAAGACCACATTGGTCAATTAAAGAATAAATGTCAAAAAGCACTCAATTTATTAAAGTGCATTTCTGGACACAAATGGGGAGCTGATAGAAAGTCTTTACTGATGTTATATAAATCCCTGATTAGATCTAAAGTAGATTATGGGTCAATCGTGTATGGCTCGGCAACGAGCTCAACTCTGAAAGGACTGAATGTTGTGCAGAATGCGTGTTTACGTGTCTGTCTTGGAGCCCTTAAGTGCACTCGCACCGAGCGCCTAGAGGTAGAGTCGGGAGTACCTCCCCTCCGTCTCAGACGCGGCCAGCTTGCGCTGACCTACGCCGCGAAAATAGCCAGGCAGCCACAACATCGTAACAGGGATGTTTTGCGCCGGCAATTAGACCCACAGCACCGCGGCGGAAAGCCTCTGTGCAATAGACTCCAAGACCTCACAGACAAAGTCGGTATAGATCTCTCTACTATCGATACCCTGGTTCAATCAAATATAGCGCCGTGGGAAACCCCCAATTTTACCATTGTGGTAGACTGGCTACCATCAGTCAAAGCCACGGTACCGGAGGCGGAGGTACGCCAGCGGTTCAGAGAGATCATTATTAAACATCTTTCCTTTTTTCATTTGTATACCGACGGGTCCAAGACAGACGAGTGTGTGGGTGCGGGTGTATGGTCGACTGAATGTCAGTTGAGATTTCGATTGCCGAATCATACATCGATCTTTCTTGCTGAACTTTTTGCAATAGACAAAGCCTTAGATTTCGCCCTATCGACGACCCACGATAGAATAGTCATATTTTCAGACTCATTAAGTTCAATTAAAATTATTAAATCCTTAGAAACTACCAAAAATGAATTACAGGGTAATATCATTCGTAAATTACATAGTGCCAATAAATCAATCAAGCTGATATGGGTACCTGGACACTCGGGTATACATGGCAATGAACAGGGGCCGGATACTCAAAACTCTGGCAGTTTAAGACGTCGCAGCGGGTTACGCTCTCGTAAGGTACGATGTCCCTACGAGGTCGCAAATCTCCCATACTCAGAGAAAAAATAAAATATCGTAACCGAAAGAAAACCTCATAACCGTAGTTCGATGGGATACCCTCAGATGGCGGGACCTTTTCGAATTGACCAATCAACAGTCAGCCCTTTAGACGTAACTACCAATTGGAAGCCACGGTCATTAGGGGGAGGAGCGAGCGAAAGAGAGAGAGGGAGATATAGATGATTATAAAAAACAGATTGATGGATATTTGAATGGATAAATAGACAGAGAGATAGATAGATATATATTTATGAGTGTATATATATATATGAATAAATATATATGCATGTATATATAAATGTATATGTATGTTTGTTTGTATATGATAAATACATACATACATACATATATATATATATATATATATATATATATATATATATATATATGTATGTATGTATGTATATATATGTATATATACACCTTTGTCTATGACAAGACACCTTCATTTCCCAAAACTCTATAGTGTATTAAATATTTATTGTCGTAAACTCCATAGGGTAAACGACGAGCGCATTCTATAATTGCTTGTTATCTTCTTTATATCAAGTGGCTAGAGAGAATGGAGGTATTTGTGATACACAGATACAATATAACTTGATATGACGCCTTATATAGTGTCTGGGACAGTCAGTAAATCATAATCTATACAAATCTCGTTTGCACAAGTCGGAATTAGCACGATTTATTTCCGGGTTCACACCGTTACGAGTGCTCGGGACCACCCTTAAGTTACGAGGTGCTGTGACGTCACGCGGGGACGGTTAAAAGTTTTGAGTATGACCCTCGGAGCTCGCAGTTCGAGTTAAGACATGCGCGGCCTGGCTGCGCGGGCTTACGACGTCGTTAGCTGTTTTGAGTATCCGGCCCCAGGCTGACAAATTAGCCGGGTCGACTGGTGATCTGGAGCCTGGCATTGTCCGCACAGATCTCAGGTGTTTTGTCTCTTTTATAAAAGCAAAAATCCATCTCCTGTGGCAGAGTGAGTGGACCGACCTCACAATCTACAACAAGAACAAAGAAAAGATTGAAATGTGGGACACAGCCCACAGAAGAAACAGAAGGGAGGAGGTGGTGTTGGCCCGACTGAGGGTCAATGCCACACGTTTAACCCACCTCACTCCCTACATCGAAAAAAATTTCCCTCCACGATGTGACCACTGTCATAGACACCTCTCAGTGGCACATATTCTGATATTCTGTCAAAAACACCACAGCAAAAGACAGAATATTAAAAATTACTTCCAAATAAAAAATGTTGAATTAAATATAAAAAATCTACTATCAGATAATGAAAAAATAATAAGTAAAGTAATCACTTTTTTAAAGGAGACAAAACTTTATGACCTTCTATAGATTGATAAAATAAAATGGAATCATTGGCTTAATAACCTTGGCTTGTGCCGCTGGTTGATAGCCAATAAATCCAACAAACAAACAAACTGGATCGTCAGCAGATAGCCTCTTGTAGATGAGCCCAAAGCTCGACAACGCACTGCTCACAACAAGTGCCCTTTTGGCACTTGTCTTTATTGAACTTTTATTGAATTTTATAATCGTTTTAAAGGGTTGCGGCCATAGTATAATTCATGGCCAGGCCAAGGAAAGCATTTTTGAATATGCAAGGAGGAGAGACCTTTTGTTTGAATATATATATTAAATAAACTTTGATGATCGAACTATTTATTTTTATATCTTTTTAGTATCTTTTAAGACATAATTTGTAAAACCTGAAATAAGAATGTTTGCCTGACTCTAGCCACGCCTGCTCGGCAATGTCCTGTGTAGGAACTCTTTTTCTTTCCACATACAAACTGACATACACTCATACACATACATAACATACATTTTACACGTCTTCGACTGCCTCGCACATAAACGGGTGCTGATCCCTTATCAGCTGGTGGCAGCCTACCCCTACACAGGACAAGGATTCACGTTACCTTAGATTCAGTCGGGAATTAACTTTGGGGCAAGGGAATATCTTGATGAATCACTACACATGGACACTCCTGCCAGACCTCGTATGCCATATTGTCCTTCACCAATGCAAACAGGAAAGGGCTCAGAGCCGATCCTGGATGCAATGCGACCTGTCCCACATTGTCATTCAGTCATTCTCGCTGCAAATCTCACCGTGGTTGTTTATCTTTATGCCTCTTTCATCACTACAGTTTTGCGTATCACCATTATTCTTAAACATCAGTACACTAAACATCCACTCATCAGGCTTTCTTTCACTTTCCTGAATTTTGTTGAACCAAGTTAGAAATACCACTGCCATCTCCTTAACATCTCATGTCTCCAATGGTATGCCTTCTGGACCAATCGCCTTCCCTATCTTCATCCTCTTCCGAGCTGCCCTCACTCCCTCCTTGCTCATCCATTGCGTTTCGTGGTTCACCCTCTCCACATCATCCGAACTTCTCTCTCTATCTTTTTCTTCATTTATCAGTTTCTCAAAGTACTCCATCCACCTTCTCAATGCACTCTTCTCGCATGTCGGTACGTTTCCATCTAGGTCTTTTATAAACTTAATCTGCTGCACATCCTTCCTCAGTCGGTCCCTTTGTCTGGCCAATCATCGATTTTCCTTCTTTAATTCTATGCTCTTATAAAACCCGCTATATGCATTTTCCTTAGATTTTATCATCTCTCTCTTTGCTTATATTGCATCTCCTTATACTCCTGTTCAGTTTCTTTATCTCTCTGATTATCCCAATTATTTTTTCACCAACCTCTTCCTCTTATTAATTTCCTGGAACACCCCATTCAGCCACCAAGACTCCCTGTTTTCTTTCCTCTATCCAGAAGTCGCAACAAGCTCCTTCCTAGTTACCTCTCTCGACATTTTTTCAGAAGTCCAACGCTTCTTCACCACCTCTCTGTGCCTGTCATTCCTTTCCTGGACAGCATGCCTACCCATCCATCACCTCTGTTCTCTTCCCCAACATGTCCATTGATATCTTTTCCAATCACCAATCTTTCTTCCTCTTACTCTTCATTTAACTCACTCCAGAAATCTTTCTCCTTCATCTCGCAATTGTGGAACGTATGCCCTGTTGATATTCATCATTTATCCCTTCAACTTCCAGCTTCACATTCAATACTGGTTCTTATCACCCCCAAGACTCTCTTGCTATCCTCCTATATAATTTCTCCTCCCATCTACACCATGGTAGAAGTCTAATCCACTGATTGTCAAGGATTTTAAGATTTATTGCATTAGTTTCATACCGTCAAGCAAGCTTCCTGTTAAGACATACTCCTCCCTCTTTCAGCCTTAGACCTAAACCTAATGCAATTGACACACCTATACTCATGACAGACCGGAAGCACTGTCAAAACATCATTTCAACAGCTATTCTTCATGTTATAACTGGAAACATTTTTACTCACCTTTACTCACACACACAAATGACAGGTTATGAAGGCTTTTTCTATGTTTGTAATTAAATGATGTGATAACACACTTGATTAAAATATCGAAATGCTCTCCCAGAAAACGCCTCAGCCCCACTCACCCAGAGACAACAGAAGTAGACTACATCACCCAATAAAGAATTGTCTCACCAGACTATAATCAGCTTCCTGGACATTACCCATATACCCACACTTAAGTATGACAATAGGGATTTACAGGCAGTCCCTGTGAACACCCTTTGGAAGTTTTTTCAGAAATTTAAATCCAGTGCCAGGTTATCAAGGTTGTAAATTTATGTACAATCTCTTCCTTACTCTGCAACTGCTACAGAGAATTAAATGTGATAGCGATGTTTATTCTCAAGGAAGATGAACATTTTACTTTTCAAAACCACTAAAATATTTAAAATGCAAGAGAAGTACACTTCATTGTTAAAAAGTCCACTACAAGAGGAACTTGTGTAATGTGACTCATGTCAGCTATTCCACAGCGTATGTGCGAGGAAAAGTGTATGGAAAAGAGAATTAGAGAGAAGCATTGGCATGCATAAGCCAGTGCATTGACCATTATGCAGAGAAAGGCAAGTTTCAGGTTTGCTGCAATACTTTCTTCAGTGTACTCCATTTGTTGCATGTACACTTTTGCAAACATACACACGCAGCTACTCCAAGGTTAATCATCAAAAACGATATCTATATCTTACATTTATTCAATAACAAATCATAAAAATACTCCAAAATGTACAAAAATACCTCTATCTTATAAACCTCTTTTCATCCTTCAGCACTGCTATTACATGCAATTCAAATGCATCCTCTATAATCGCTAAAATGTCGATTCATCCGAGTCCACCCATCCCGGGTCCCAAAAGTGCTTGGGTGTGTTGGTGACTGGGTTGTGCTTGCTGCGATGTCTGGAACACTTGTTCATCAATCTCTGCGGAAAGAGAATTGAACGATCAATCAATTCATGCGGGGATAAAAACTCATCATGATGAAGAATATGGTCAGGATGTTCCAATTATATTTCTTTGAAATAGAACTGATAACAAGATAGGATTGACATCTTTCTTATTATCAAAATCTCGCTTCCTGCTAAGAATAAAAATGGGGGAATCACTTACAGAACTTAATCCGAAACAAAACAAAGCAAGTCTCGTTTGAAATCAGAGAGATCACCAGATATCAGATAGAGAACTCTCCCTAAATCTGAATGACTTGACAAAATCACTCTACTACACGCACCTGCCTTTCTTCTGGGTCAAGGTCCTGGTGTTCGTACCATTTCTCACACTCCCGACACCCCCAGCCTTGTAGCTGCTTGCGAGCATCTCTCTTTCTGACAACGTCTCCCAGATAGGCATAACCGGGTTCTTCGTTCTTCTGAGGTACTACGTCGAAGCTAGAAATATACATGAATTCATAATTAAACATATATATATATATAAATCTTTATCTTACTTCATTTATTCATTAATTTTTCAAATCCTACAGTTGATCCCACAGGATGGCCCCAGCATGACCCACTAGTGAGTTTCATGCTAGAACTTACACCTAATAAATCAGGTAAGTATGGTGAAAGATAATGCAAAGAATATGTGTTCGTGTGATTGTAAATTGAGTTTTAAACAATGATGGTGAAAAATAAAGGAAACATACCTATTATCAAAGAATTCCCTCTTATTTTTTCTCAAAGAGACCTTCCTCTGACCAGGGGAGTCGTCTCGTGATTTTGCTGCCTGGACCTTGGCACTAGAGGGGCTAGTGTTCACCTGTTCCAGCAGCTCGTCTAAGCCCAACACCTGTTCCCTCTTGCTCCCCTTTTCACCCGCTTTCATCCCTTCCACCCTCCTCTTCTTGGCAGGACTCCGATTCTTCTTCTCGGGTGACGGTTGTGGCAGTCTCTTCCTCGGGCTCTTTCTCTCCCTTGCCTGAGGGGCCTTTGCGGGGAGGTTTCTCGTCGGGAGCGAGACGTGCTTCCTGGGGCTAGATCTGATCTTGGATGGGCTTGAGGTACGGTCTTGTGTCTTCCTCTTCAGACTCCTAATTCCCTCCAGCCTGACGGGACTCTTGAATTCTTTGGTAGGGCTCGACAAGACGTGTTTTGTGGGGCTGAGCTTCGGAAGTTTTATGGGGCTGCTAATCTTCTTTGTTTTCCCTTTACCAGGACTGTGATTGCCTTTTCTGAAGGTATCTGTCTGTTCTTTTGAAGAAACTCCAGCCTGCAAATGATAGAGTTAAAATTAATATACATTACAGAAACTATACTAAAGCATATTCTATTGTTATCAATTCTCCTTAACCCATTGCAGACGGGGGAAAGATTTCCTTGCCCAGTCTCCAGGATGGCTTTTATTTCAGAGCAAGGGAGCTTCATGAAACATATTTTGACTTTTCCTACTCTCCTCAGGCACTCATTGTAAAATTAGAACCATTTTTGTGTTTTAATTTTTGTGTGTATTATTGTATTGAGAGACTTATATGTGTCATATGACAGGCTCTATCAATGCTGCAGTTGATTAAAAATGCAGTATAGGGTCCCTATCAGCTCATTATTTTCTTTACACTCAGTGTGACAAAAGTATTGCTTTTTTATGGAAGGACAAAAAGCAACTTTATTTTTTCATATACATATAACCATCCACAACGAAGATAACATGAAGAGGTAGGGAAGAGGAAGGAATCCTGTGCTTATGACTGTGAGTGCCACAGTAAAAGGCATCCCTACTGACACATGAGCACATAATAGACACTGAGTTACCTTCCTCTTCTCGTTCTGCCTGCACATCCTTCATTGGCAAAACTTTAGAGCAAGATGTTGGCAATATGC
>NW_028234406.1:2298676-2303676 GCF_977035675.1 Penaeus japonicus
TATAAGTACAGGGTCTATGTTTCATTGCCTGTATATTATGAAACTAATGGATTCTTCCTTGTGGTTATTTGTAATAAACCTGACTGTAGTTCTATATTTTTTCAAGCTCGTTTAAATTCATTTGTGTGTATGTCCTACACTACTGTACTTCAATTAGCAAAACCTTTGGAATAGCACTGTGCTATAATCCTAATGTCTGTGGGTCCGTTTTATGACCTGTTAAATATCTACGTTGTTGACACACCTCCGCCATGTGGATTCTCCCTCATGGGCGCCATAGTATCTGGCGATGTCAATAGCATCAACTTACGTCTTTCATGTTTTCTTGTACTGTGATGTCATAGGAAGTGACCATTATCGTGTGAGCTGACCTCCATGCTGTTTTTTTTTGTTTTTGTTTTTTTCATTAAGTATCCATTTTTTACGTGATTGATTTTAGTGAGACGGTTTGATGGGTCAGCCCATCGATCACCGTTCTCGAAAGTAAAAGACTTAAATTCTTACATGTATGGAAAAGCCGATTCATTATTACCCATAAGTATGAAGATAGGCCTATGAAACCAGGGTTTAACCACATCCAGATAACTTTTTTCATACCCTCTGTCCCAAAAATGAAATGAAGTTGAGAGTCAAGCTAATTCTGAAAAATGGCATGACGAGGAAGAGGAAGAAAAAGACAGCTATGGAATGAACGAGCGAGAGCTTTGGTTTTGATGACCGGGAGGAGAATATGTTATGTGGATTGATGGTTTAATTAAGTAAAGAGGGGTGGGTTCAAAAAATAGATATTGACATGAAAGGTTGTCATGCTGTCTCCTTTTGATTCACGGAAGGAATGTGACAGCAGAAAATACATTAATTATGGAGGGAAAGATATATATATTGGAGGAACCACGCCTATTGCCTCTTCTCGAGACACCTCTCAATCCATACATTATGTGGGAATGGCCCGATAGTACCTATTGCTTGGATTGCTCTCTCACTCTCTTTCTCTTCTCTCCCTCCCTCTCTCTGTCTCCCCCCCCCCCCCCAACAACCAAATTTAACAAAAAGTCTAAACCAGAAGGAGAGAACATTCCATCGAGTTTGTTTGTTTGTTTAAGAATTTACATTTGTTTAAGGACAAAATATGAACCTAATGTTTAGAAGAAAAGGTTAATGAAATATTAAAGAGAAATAAGCAATGGAATATTTCATCTAATAAAAGACTCCAGTGCCAAACATCCCCTCCCCCCATTTCAACTACAATCACTGCACTCTTAATTTACTCTCTCCATATAGTTGGTCTGTTGGGAGACTCCTCTAACTTTACAGAGAAGGACTTGACGCTCCTGCTGAAGACAGTTGTCACAGCAGTTGCGACGGCATTGGGAAGGACCAGCGAGGAGACGGAGAAGGCAGTCGAGATAGCCATGACGGCAATGACTCAGACCGTCAATGCCCTGAAGGAAAAGGACATGAGGCCCAAGGCCACAACTCCCCCTCCAACTCAGGGCGAGACTCCTTCTCCCACCCCAACTCAGGGCGAGCCCTGTCTCCCCGACAAACCTGCGGCCAAGACCACACTGGCAGAGCCTGCGCCCAAACCCCAAAGGGTAAGGAAGCCAAGGCCACCCAAAAAGAAGGCCAAGGCGACCAGGAATACTCCACCTCCCAGGAGACCCAGCCCTTCCAACTCGACCTGTCCTGACGACAGTGACGAGTCAAGTGAGGAAATCACACTCAGTGTGGAACTCACCAAGGAGTTGTCAGACTCCGAAATGTCTGACGTTACCCACACGGGGGCGTCGGACACAGAGACCGAATACCTTGACGTCAATGACTTAGTGAACGCAGACAAGCACTATGGCCACTAACTTAAGCATACTGCAGTGGAACATCAACAGCTTCTCCCCTAGGGCCGCCCTTCTCCACGCGATCGTGCGATCTCGGAACATTGATGTTGTCATGCTCCAAGAGACGCTAACAGGGGAATCTGTACGCTTCTCGGGATATCATCCCTTTGTGCTACCGAGTACGCAAGGTACCAGAGGCCTGATTACCCTTGTGAAGTCGACTATCCCCTGCTCCCTGATTGCCGATCCTGGGCAGTGCGGAGAAGGTGTCGAATCCTTGCCGTTGAGATCCATTTGGCCGGGAGTCCCCCTAGCTGTACAATGTATACAGTAGGCCAAACTGTAGGGGCTTAGATATCAGTGAAGCCTGTGCTGCTGCAGCACATGAGCTAGTTCTTATAGGGGGGGACTTTAATGCCCACCACCCTATACTGGCTCCCACTCAGAGACGTGATATGGCAGGCTGCCATATAGCCGAGGTGCTAGAGTCATGCCCAGAGATTGCTCTTCTCAACAGCCAGGAGCCTACGCATGTTGGCGGGGGGGTCCTTGACCTCACCTTTGTCACTGCGGCTCTGGTCGAGAGAATTAGTTGGTCTGTGGACAACACTGCCACGAGCGATCATTATGGGATAGTCACCACCATCTTGGATGCTGGCCCGGCACCCATGCCCCAGCACAATCCTCGATGGAAGGTGGAAAGAGCCAACTCGGAAGCCTTCCAGGAGGCTCTGGCCGTGTGCCTCAGAACCAGTGACTCCTCACTTAATGATAATGTGGACATACTTGAGGCCAGACTAGTAAATGCCATAGACGAGGCAGCCTCAGAAACCATCCCCAAAACTCGTCAGTGGTCCAGGTGTTTCAAGGACGCCTGGTACTACAATGATGAGATTAAGGAGGTTAACCACAGAATCAATATGTGCAGAAGACACTTTCGCAGACAGAGAACTCCCGAGAACCACACTCTTCTAAGAGAGGCTCTCAGGGATGCTCAGGAAACTGCTAAGAGGTTAAAGCAGGAAAAGTGGCTGGAGTGGTGTGAGTCCTTTGGCCACCAAACCTCCCTTTCAGAATTGTGGAACCGTATCAGACGGGCCACGAATCGCTCAGCCCCCAAAAAGACCCACCATGACCCGCGGTCGGAGGCGGAGAGACTGGCACTCGAGTTCTCTGCTAGAACAAGTAGCGTCGGACTACCAGCAGAGCTGAGGCATGCCAAGAACAACTGCTCCCAGGCAGGCATGCCCTCATCAGAGAAAAGGCGGTCGAGCCTGATGATACAGATGCCATGTTCTCTCTGAGGGAATTACGGCGAACATACAAGTCCAGTTCCCGGTCAGCCCCGGGTAGCGATGGGATCTCCCACCCCATCATTTCCCACCTAGGACATGAAGGTGAGCTTGCACTTCTGCATCTCATCAACAAGTCCTGGGAAACTTCCTCACTGCCACAGTGCTGGAAGAGGGCTGATATAATTCCCGTCCCCAAACCAAAGGAGCCGGGACGGTACCGCCCCATCTCCCTGCTTAGCTGTCTAGGAAAGACAGCAGAGAAAATGGTACTGAATCGGCTCCAATGGAAGCTGGGACCTCCACATGAACACCTACACGGGTTCACAAGGGGCAAGAGCACTACCCACAGCATTGCCACCTTACTGAGCACTGTCAGCAGCAGCAGCGCTGTCATTGTCTTCCTTGACCTGGAGAAGGCTTTTGAACTGGCAAACCCGTTAGCCATTCAGGAGATCCTGATCCGCAAGGGAATCAAAGGCAGGCTGCTTGCCTGGATTGGCGATTACTTTCGGAACAGAACTGCCAGAGTGAAGTTCCAAGGTCACCTTTCCAGGCATTTGCCTCTAGAGAATGGCACCCCTCAAGGAGGGGTCCTTAGCCCGGCCCTGTTCAACATCCTCATGTTAAACATTCTCGACATTCCACTCCCAGCGGGGTGCACGATCATTTCATATGCAGATGATCTAGCAATTATCTCCGCTGGGAGAAGAAATGTGAATCCAGTCAGAAAGGCCCAGCGTTGTCTGGACCTAATAACTGAGGAATGCTGCAGAGTCGGGCTTAAGATCTCAGCAGCCAAATCGAAGGCAATGGCGCTGAAGCATGATGTCTGTGATCAAAGACTGCGAGTCCAAGGTCTAGAGCTTGAGTGGGTACACGTCTACCAATACTTGGGGGTATGGATCGATAAGAACCTCACCTTCCGCTCCGAGATCAAACATCTCTTAGACCGGACCAAGGCAAGGCTCTCTGTCATGAGAGCTCTGTCTGGGCGGCGCTTAGGGGCTGGACACCGCGTACTAAGATCTTTTTACGTGCACGCTGTCCGTCCCATTGTGGACTACGCCTCCGTCGCCCTGATCACAGTAAAACCTGGACTCAGGAAAAGACTCGACATAATGCAAAACGAAGCCGCCAGGATTATTCTGGGTGCCCCTGGGTGGGCTAAGGTTACTAACCTCCTCCTGGAGGCCAAACTCTTTCCCCTGGACACCCGGATTGATCAGATGGCGGCCCAGTTCCTTGCAAATGTCCTACAGTCCCCACTGGACTCGCAGCTAAGACAGAGAGTGCAGCGTCGGCTTGCACAAAACCAAGAACTCTTTGCTAACAACACCTGGCTGTCTCAGACAACCAGAGTGCTGAAACGCTTTGAGCTCAAAGAGACACTACTGATCAAGGGCATGGACCATCCCCACCCTGACTATGTCTCAGCCCCGCCGTGGGCACGATCCTTGATAGAGTTCTCTGTCATGAGTCTATCAAGAAGAAAAACGCAGTACTCACCGCCTCTATTGAAGGCTGAGGCGGAGAGGAACATTACAGCAATCACGCCGCTGAACAGTAAAACCTACTTCACGGATGGTTCTGTAGACCCCACCACCCGCACTGCAGGCGCCGGTTTTGCAGCAAGGGGCATAGAGAAAGCTATGCGGGTATCAGACAATGCCTCCTCGCTCCAGGCAGAGGCAGTAGCTATTATGGGAGCCCTAGCCCATGCAGCCCAGACGGACGGGCATGTTGTCATACACACAGACTCTAGGGCCGCCATTGACAGCCTGCAACAAAGCAGGCCCTTGATAATGTTTCCCTGGTAACCACGATTCTCACCATTGCTCAGAGAATCCTGGATCAGGGAAGACGCATCATC
>NW_028234406.1:2308676-2323676 GCF_977035675.1 Penaeus japonicus
TCCACATTTATTAAGAATGTACATAAACCTCGATCATAAAGGTTTCAGAAGATTGCAGGCTCTGCATGGTAGTAATTCTTCACTTAATTGTAACATAATCCTGGAAGCAACCAGTCTGAGTAACAATATTGCTATTACATAACAGCCTAATCAACTGCTTCAATCACAATTTACAATCAACCAGTTTTAAAATAACCATCAAGAGTACTTACTAGCTGTCACATTTCCAAATCAATGAAATGTCATATATATATATATATATATATATATACACAACCATTCCTGTAGTATACAAAATATAAGCCTAAGGAAATGATGAGTAATTTCGAGTCGTTAATTGTCATTGATATTGGATAGCTCACTAAAACCAGCAAGGAAACTTGAACCACTATTCGTCTATGATGGGTTATTTTTCTTCTCCATTACCATGTTCAACATGAACTGATTTTGGGATATCATAAAAGATACCATAATTTCTTCTCTCCTTGGGGAAGACAACTACCATAATACTGATAATTGTGATCATGAAAATACTGTCATTCTTTTCATATCTGCAGTACGGGGAAAAAGTATCGTATATCCAAATAATTATTTACAGCAGAAAATGTAAACATAACAATGTACTTACATGGCTAGTGTATAAACAGCATACTTCACAAGCCTTCCCAAAGTGAAAGTCGACAAAGAAACACCAGTATGTATCTATGTACAGGTCTTTCAGGTGAATCTCTGTGGCATTTACAGTCTGTCATGGTAGTTTTCTTAGTTCAAAGTAAGGAGGTATTCTACACTGAATGCAATACATTTTTCTCTCTCTCGCGTTTTTTAAATAGGACAAGGCAACCCCTACAAATTGAATATCTCTTATATTCAATATATGAAAATCAGGCATCAGTTACTGTTATTTCAAGCGGCGGAGCAAACTTCCATGCGTGCTGATGTGCTGGGGTGATGTTTTCATAAAAGGAGGTCTGGGTCACAGCTGCGGCTGGAGAGCAAGTCACCTCAACTTTGTAGACTCCAGCCGTGAAGAATACGAGTCCACAACAGTGACGGAACTCTTCTCCTTCAGCCAGCTAAAGGGAATAAAGGAGAGAATATTTAATTATAACAAACATCACCATTCTGAATATACTATGATACTGCTGGTAACCAAATCATCTTATATATATTTTTTTTTTCTGGAAGTCTATGTTTGAGCATGTGCACAACGAATCATAATTTTTAAATAACAAATAAAAGAAAGTCTAATTCATACAATTACATCTCTTCCTCATTTTTATTCATGAAAATGAAAGAATGAATTCAAATTCATACCTGTGGAGTTGTAAGTTTAGTTGCTCCAGTAGTAGTCATCTTGGCATCGAGGCGGTAGTTCAAGGTGCCATTCTGGTGGTCTTGGAAAGCAGTTAATCTAAGGCTCAGAGGTGGAAGAGGAGCTCCACTTGTGTTTGTCACTCCCACACAAAGGTCCAAAGTTCTTCCAACGACCCCTGTGTTTTCTGTTCCTCCTACAACGTCCTGACCGTCTACTTGGACATCTGGACATAGATAACACATTATTAATTTCATATACAGAGCTGTGAATAAACAACATCAAATTCTTTTTCTAATCTCTCTGAAATGGATCGATCACTTAATAAAAATAAAAATATATGGATCGATCACTTAATAAAAAAATAAAAAATATGGATCGATCACTTAATAAAAATAAAAATATATGGATCGATCACTTAATAAAAATAAAAATATGATATTCCTGTTTTAAAATGACACCAACCAAAATCCTTATGAAGACGCATACTTACCCCAGTGTATGGGAGCCATGGTAATAAGGTCATGCGTGGCAGGAGGGAAAGTGATGCCGGTGAGGGATGCTCGCCCTGGCGTGTCGCAAGGGCCTTGTGTCCAGCGCAGCTCCACTAAGGAGGCCACGTGGTTACCTAGCACTGACGACCAACCCCAGCCACTATCCCCGTCACTGCCATTCTGTAACACCATTTGGATATTTATTGAATTACCAAATGCTTGTACACTGTGTCTTTGTCAATTAATGATTCCAGGCTGAAGTTTAGTTCTAAATTCTTGTATACAATTTTCATGCAAAGTTTAAGCCCAATTTATTAAAGACACAAAGACAACCAATTACAGTCATCAATATAGGTATACATACATGCAATTCTTCATGCATGCACACTTTGATAACCTACCTGCGTAAGGGTGGCCAGCGGGCAGCGATCAATAGGAATCGGTACTCTGCAGGAGTCTCCCGCCTCAATAAGTATATGTTTGGTAGGAGTATAGTGCAGGTCCATCTCATGCGTGGCACAGTTGAGCAGGTCAAGCACAACATAGCACTGGTGGGGCAATTCTGCGGGCAGGACGTCCCATCTTGTGACCAACAGGGAGGGGGTTACGTCCAACGTGACGGTAACTTGTGTACTACGACAGTATTCAGCCAGCAATCCCAATCCCCCTGAGTATTTGACTTGCATGGTAGCTTCTAATGTCCTTCCAGTACAAGCTGTAAAAAAAAAATCAGCCATTAATTACAGCTAGCACCTCCCAGCCGCCTCAGTTGTGAATGATTGCTAGCATAAGTTGGGGTCAAAATTGGGGTGAAAAAGGAGCTAGCTACCCTACTGCATCGTCCTATGGCTTGGTAAGCATGTTCCTCTGTGCATGTGTCCCTAAATGTCCGCTTGGATATGGGACTAACATCTACAGTCAATCAACAATAAACTGACTTGTGATAACATAAGGTTATTTCCAATCATTACCCAAATCTTTAGCATACAAAAATTTTGGCTGTCATATGGATCTACCAAAAACCATAAGGTGGTAAACTTATTATAATTTCATCAAATAAGTATCCCATAAATATCATTTTGTACAAATCTGGAAGGTATAAATATTCCAATGCTTTATGATTGGTAACACCTAAGATTTTCTTTTTTTTCTTTTTGTATCAATTAAGGAAAAGGAGCATGATATATAACTGACCAGATGTGTTGAGAGTAGTTCTTGTTCTGGCAGTCGATGAAGGTGCCTGAGTTGACGAAGATGACCCGGATCTAACGCTTGAACCAGATCTCGACGACAGCAAAGAAGCCGAGGAATCTGTCCTGCGAGTACGAGCCCCGCGAGTGCTGGAAGTCGCCACCGACTGTCTGGAAGGCAACGATGAGGGCCCACCGGACACCAGAGATGGAGGCTCACTGCCAGACACCAAACTGCTGGTCTCTAGGGATTCGTCCATCATGCGGTTAGGACACAGGAAGTCAGATGAAGCATACACATACAACGTCACAGATGCTTTGCCTCCTGGCTGGATGGGCAGCTGGGCTTGGATGTTCTCTTCGCTGTACTGGAACACCTACACAAGATAACACAATCATAAATTTACAGGGCATTATATCGTTACCTCTGTAAAAGAAAAAAGAAAAAAGAAAAAAGGGGAGGACCAAATTAACTAACAAAAGAGACACATGACCCTACTTAGCAAAAGCATTTAGCAATTAATACTTTCCAAACAACTTAATAGCTCAAAGAGACCCATTACCTGGGAGAGCAAAGTCTTGTCCATCTTAGACTCGAGTGCGATGCTAATCTCCTCCACCGGCTGCGACGAGATGTTGTGCAGCACCACGGAACACTCCTGCGTTTCCCCGGCCGATAAAGACAAGTGGAGGTTCCCACTCTCTTCGCTGACCGCTCTCTCACTCCCTAGATTGCTTGTGTTACTATTTCCTGTCAATATCTGAAAGAAATTTTAAAATGATATATCCATGGTAATTTAGAGACATAAAAAAGAAAGAAAGAAATATACATAAATATACAGAAAGAGAAAAGAGAGAGAGAGGGAGACAGAGATACAAAAAGAGAAAGATGCTGAGATACAAATACAGATAGGTAAATGAATATACAGATATGTTCAGAAATACCAATATCTATCTATCCACACAAAATCCACAGAAACCAACCTGTATAAAAGGTAAAGCTGAGACAACATTGATGGTGTAGAAAGGTATCTTCATGTGCGGTATAAATTTCAGCCGACAATTGCTGCTGACACCCATAACCGTGGAGGAATATCCTGTTATCTTCAGTTCACCTGCACCTTGAGGTCGTCCTCGCAGTGTCACGGGCTGTGGTCCTCTCTCAGCCTTCAGCACCACAGTTGAAGTCCACGACTCAAACTGAGCTCCTTCTGTTATCAGCATCTGGAAGACGAACACTTTGTTGGTGTTTGACATTCTATACTTTCTACTATAATAATCTTACGAAAAATTCTTTGGACATATGCTTCACAGAAATCAATCTGAAAATTATACAAAAGTTGTCACTTTATATTTGTTTAGAAGCCTTTTCTGTACAGTGATGACTCTAAAGTTTTGACTATAAGTAACCTACCATGCTTGCAACTTTGAGTTCGAATGGCATGGGGTTTTCTAGATCCAAGATGATTTCGCACACATCTCCTTCCACCCAGTCAAAGTCTGGAATATGCAAAAATATATTGGTAATAATAATGAAAGTACTAATAATGATAACAAAAACAACAAAAAAATACAGGAAGGGTAACATTTATTACAGGATGCCATTAAACTTGAAGTATTGCCAGGAATACTTATGTCTCTTTGAAAAGTTATTTATCACTGATGAGCTTAATTTGTTTATTTCTAATACCTAATTGATACAAACAACACTTGCATTTAATAGTATGAAATAAAAGAGTTTATGTACACTTGTGTGTACCTTAAAATGTTAATAAAAATTTCAGTTAGGCCAAATTACCTGAAGCTCATAATCTAACCATTCATAATCATAATCTAACCATTTTGATCATAATTATGAATAAGACTGAACATCCCTTTAATCTGTCCTTCATAACAGATGCCCCTAAACAAAAAAACAACAACAAACGCACCCATTTTGCCTTGAGCACGCTGAGTATTGGCGGTCAAGGAACTGAAGGGCGAGAAGATGAACGGCCCTGTATCTTCCTCGGCTTCTTGAGACAGCTTCTTCTCAGCTTTCCTCCCATGCGCTGGTGGCTGCACACGCACAGTTCTGAAAGGACAGAAAACAAGGGCATAATCTTCAAAAAATTTTAATTCAAATTTCACTTATTACTTCAACCACAAGAACATGTTCACACAAGTCATTAAAGAGCTTCCCGGGTTGCCTTTACGTCCCATCAACAAGACAGTCATCTATCACTTTGCAATGAAATGAGAGACACTCACCTGCAGACAGGTATGTTGAGGAAGTTGACTGGAGGGATAATGACCCCAGTATCCTGCACCACCAGAGGGGCCGGCCCACTCCCACTTCGTGTACTTAGGGACTCGAGCATGCTGGCCGTCTCCTTGCGCTCTGACTCACTCAGGTGTGGCAGCATGGCACAAACTGTGAGATAAATGTCGTATTGAAAGGGGCTATAATACTTGCTGTATCATCCATTCAGATATTTGTTTAAATACTATGGGAGCATTTTCAAGACTGGCTTTTGCATGGTTTTCTTTTAAATGAAGAAGAAGAAGAAATCTAGTTACATATCAAACATTAGATAAAGATGATAATGATTCCACCTTCTACCTACCTAGGAATGCCTGATGGCGTGTACAGAGAGCATTTTGTCCCATGCGGCGGGATGTGCCTACTAACTCCTGTAGGATTTGAACCTGCAGTGCTGGCCATCCCTGACTCCCATCTGCAAAATAAGTTAGTATAATTAGGTATGTAAAATCCAGTACTTTACCAAATGAAATCTTTACAAAAATAGTTAACAATGCCAAATTTTGTTTAAGTCAATTTTTTTTTCTGATAAATAAATAATTAGTAAAATAATAAACAACTGTTCAGTTTAATAAAATTAAATAAATTGAACATATAAATCCATTATCATTAGTATTCTTTAATCAAGAGCACCTAAAGAAGAGCTTTCAGGATTTACAGAGAACTGCAATCACATATAGATATCTTCTTTTGGATGAAGAGAATAATATCAATGTTTAATGTACTACTAATACCAATAACACAACACCATGTATGACATATAACAAAAAGAACATATGCTAACCTTTACGAAATTCCAGAGGATCCAATGAGATCTTGTAGCCCTCCAGAGTCTGCAGGAGCAAGCGATAGCACTGACCCCAATCTGGCTGCTGGTTCTGAGGAGCAACACATCTCATGGCAGCCACGCGCCTGAAGAAGGAGGCCTTTCGATGGAATCCTATCTGGTGATACAAATCTGCCAGGGCGTTGAATCGCGCAATCTGAAAAATGGAAAAGTTTATGGAGGCAATTCTTTACCTAACATTTTCAGAAGTCAGTAGTGAAACTACCTGTGGTTTACAGTTGTATTAGGTAATGTATAATATAATACTAACAATAAAAATAATAACAATAATAATAATAATGATAGTGACAATAAATATAATAATGATGATGACAATAACTCTTTAGCATGTAAAACAACTGTGCATCATTACATGCATTCCACTAAATACAAGCACATGTTGGTGGTATTTAGATTTAGTAAAATCTATGGAAGTAATAAAATGACAGTAAAATAACAGCAATAAAATTTGATTTGCAAAACAAATCCATTACAAAAGCTTCAAATATTCAAAACAAAAAGTGCAATTGTTTGAAGCATTTGTGAGCATCCCTTCATACCTTTTCTTCATCTGAGAGTTGCAAATTAATGAAGACGACATTGGAGAGAAATTCTGCTGCCATCAGATATCTCTTCTGTTCAATCAGGACATGTACAGCCTTGATACTTGCTTCTGTTTCAACTACCCCTGCATTACGATACTGCAGAATGGAAATCATTATGAGGACTTTGAAACTAACCACAAAAATATTACACAGATCGCACTTATACATTGTTCACTTATTCACAATTCATGATCTTATATAATAACCCCTTTGTCATAAACATTCAGTACTTATAATGGAATGGACAATTTTCCTTATAATTCCCACTAGAATACTAATGGGGCCATAAACTTGAAACTAAAGATATCTATATCTATCTAACCTTCTATATACAAATATCCTTCTAACTATTTTTCATTCTTGAATCAATGAACATTCAACACCTTCAAAGAGAAAAACAAGAGTGAAAAATGAAAACGCTCCTTGGCTCAGCTCCTTCAACCCAACCCAAACGACACACCCAAACTACCTTGCTATAATGGACGATGGCTTCACGGTATTTGTCAATGATGTCGTCTGGAGAGAGACAGTGTTTGCTGGTCTGTTTTATGACTGTGGGGTCCAGACCAGTTGGCAAGGAATTAGTGTTGACAGCACCATTTCGACTTCTGTTTCCTATCCCACCGGAGCCTCCCTGGTTTCCACCAACGCCCAGGCTGGAATAGCGTTGGAGGCCGAAACTCCTGCGCAGATTTGGGTACAGCATGACGACAGATGCTGCACACAGGCCTTCAAAGCATGCTGGAAAGTAATCCTAAGATTAGTATCTTTCAAGGAGAAAATTGGATCAAATGCTACTGAAATTACTAAAACTGAATACGCAAATAACCTAAGAACCTTATGAAATACGGAATAAATATAATGTACCAATTTTTTTTTTTTTTTTCCAAAATGGCTATTAGTAAGATTCAGAACTTACCAGCCAACCAGAGCCAGTCATTGCAGTTACGCAATGTGTCAGCAGCATGACTGTAGTGTACAATGGCTTCAGTTGGTAACCCTGCTTGCAATGTCAGGTCTGCCAGCTGTTTTCTTAAGCGACCCACACAGCGTTTTTTGTTGGTCCTTGAGTCCATGTCCAAGCCAATGAAATCCTGTGGAATATTGGAGAGACAATAAAATACTGAAGTAGATTCAAGAGACAATGAAACCGTTTTAAACTCAAGAAAGGGATTACCATGACGAAGAATTATAATGACATTATCTCACAGCCAAATTCTAGAAGTATAAACATAACTGATCACAAAATCATGCCACGCACCTTCCGCTCAAAGGGAGCACAAAGCAGGGGAGGCCGTTCTAGCTTCTCCTGACTTTTGTCCAGGCGCTTGGACTCCAGCACCCAGAATAGCGAGCTGACAAACTCTTGCAGCTGACTTTCTATGTTCACGGCATGTTCGCTGGTTGGATAAAAGAGAGCGCGAGTCTTGAAGTTCGACGGGGGCTGGAGAGACAGCCTGGATGACTGGGAGGCTGATGTGCTAATGGACGACTGACTGGTATCATGGGCCGAGTCAGGGGCAGAGTCCACGGCAGAGTCCCTCGGGGAATCCATTTTACTGTCATCGCAACAACCAACTTCGCTTGTACTTTCGCTTCCTGAGTCTGACCCATTAACATGGTTTGTGTCAATCTTGAGGTCTATCATACCCTCCGACAAACCCTGAGGACTCTCTGAGTGACTGTCAGAATCAGTAGGTTTGTCTTCACTGCTGACTGTCTCGTATACCCCGCTGTCTCTGTCCGTGCTTCCGGCAGAGATCTTCTTGATGTGTGTGGATTGTGCGTGGCCGTTGACAGTTGGCGGGTGAGACCCTGTGTCAATGCCGTTGGGCTCTGGCGAAGTGCCCCTAGATGGGTTACGCGAGTCTGCTTCGTATGTGGTGCCATCAGGGTTGAGGCCAAGAATGATACAGCGAGAATCGTAGAGTGTTGATGAGTATTTGACTTTGAGACTCTCATGTTGCTTGCAGATGTCATTAAGGTCACTCTGACTTCCAACTTGACCTGTAATAAGAGGAAATCACTTATTTCTTTTACAGTTACAATTGAGTTTTTATTTTATGATACAAATGCAATGCAAAGTCTATGTAAATCATAATTTATTATTACTAAAATGATATGTATTATAGTGCATAAACTGGTGTTGCAAAGGGGAGATCCAATCAAAAAAATACTTCAAGGAAAATAAAACTCAAACTGCACAGAAATATATACCTATAGACATAAATTCCCTGCAAAACCTTCAACTTATACATACCTATTGTGATGATACCGAGGACTCTACGGTGAGTCTGGAAATCTCCCCAGTCATTGTTCTCGACAGGGTATTCCCTACGGTAAGTGACCCACACAGGTCGCTGGGACCCGTTAGAATCGCTGACCTTAACGTGGCCAACACGGCTAATGCGTTCGTACAGTTTTTGGAAAGAACGGCTCTTCAACTGGGACCCTGAAATTCATACAAAGAACCAATCAGAATATCTTATGACTTTCTTTTTCCCTGGTAATAGCACTAGTCTTTTGTCCATTATCATAAAAAAACAAAAGCCAAAGGCAAATGGTTTTCATTATCTTGATCTAAATATGATGTGGAAAATGGATGAGAAAATTCAAGTCTAATGCTGAACATTCCATATAGCTATAAAATGTACATTATCAATGTGAATTCTTTATGCATTACAAGAACAGCAGATTTCCAAAGAAATTAACTACAAAGATACTGCATAATAATCAGTTCATGTCTCTGAATTTAGGCAATTAACTGACAATTAAATTTAAGTAATACAAAAAACTAAAATAGTATTTTAATGACGGTAAATATGTGTAATGGATTTAGTGTTCACTGATAAATTAGCATACACACTAACTTACTATTGAAAACTAAACCCACTTCAGACTCAAATAACAAATAACAAATAACATACATTCATCATCAATAAAACAAACACAAATAAACACAAACACAAAAAAAAAAGGTCAAACGTCTCTGAAAGTCAAAGCAAAAGACAAAAGCCCAGCCAGGCCCTCGGCGCCACTTACTTACCCACTTGTCTGACCAGCACCAGCAGGGTCTGGTGGTGGTGGGGATTGGTACAGTAATCTGGGTAACTCATAGTTGTATCGGGCGGAGGATTGGAGAGGATAACACTCACCGAAGACCTCATGTCCCTCCCCGCCCGGATCCCTCAGCCCTTGCCACACCCTGCGAATGAGAGAGAGAGAACACCAATGGTTAGTTTGGGAATGAAAGAAAAACGGGAGAAAGGGACAAGAATACAAAAAATAAATGTGATTACAATTCGTAAGGATATAAAATGTAAAAAAAAATGTAATATAGAGTGAATACCATTCAAGACCTGCAAGGGAATATAATACATGAAGCTAAGCGAACGATGAGAAGTGTGGTGCGGGGCAGGAAAACCGCGAGCCTTTGTCGCGAAAGTCTACGGTATCCACGCACCCTATTTCACTACGATGAAAAAATTCGTTAAGCGTATCCCTCGAGAAAAGTTTTCGCTTGGAAATCTTAAGGCTAGTTTGGCTACTTCCCATGCGGCCAAGGACTAAAATGCGGCTGACTAAACAGAGCCGCAATTGTCGGAACTATCGGTGCCTCTGCCTAATACCCTACACTACTTGTGCATCGCATAGTGGAAAGGGTTCAGGTAAGCTTGTTAATATAGCAGCAGGAGCAATGTGAAATTCTTAGGCAGAAAGGAATAAGATGCCAAACGAAATGCAAAACATTAACCAAATAACCACAAAGGCGATAGTCGATTGGTGCCACACATCGGTCAGGATATAAAGGGATAAATACAGCACTTATTTCCAAGATTGATTTAATACTTATTACTACATTACTTGCACCGAGAGAAAGGCGCGTCTGGTAGCCCGCATCTCTAAAAAAAAATGTGATAAAGAGCCTAGACCTATTTTCATTGACAATGCACCAGATGTAATGAGACGATTGCTTGCTACAGGAGAATCCATTGCCTTTTAAAACAATATTCTCTCTATATACACACACACAGAACACTGCATCTTCTTCTCCCTCTTTTTCTTCTTCCTCCTCCTGCTCCTCCTCCTCCTTTAAGTTAATTAACGGGCGAGAGAGCGGTCCTTGGTTCGGTCTGAGGTCCATCTTCTTTAAGGCTTCCGCGCCCGGCGCCGTCGCCCTCCACCTGCCGCTGAAGGACACGACGCCGCCGCCGCCGCCGCCGCGCCCCCGGGGCCACGCTGGGCCGAGGGACTCCCACAGGCCGGGGCGAAGGCGAGGCACACACGCACGCGGCGCTCTCATGGCACTCTCTTTGTTTACTCTCTCTCTTTCTCTCGCTCTCTCTCTCTCTCTCTTCTCCTCTCTCTCTTTCTCTTTCTCTTTCTCTTTCTCTTTCTCTTTCTCTTTCTCTTTCTCTTTCTCTTTCTCTTTCTCTTTCTCTTTCTCTTTCTCTTTTTCTTTCTTCTCCTTTCCTCTATTTCCTCTCTTTCTTCTCTCTTTCTCTCTTTCTCTCTCTCTCTCTCTCCTTTCTCTTCTCCTCCTCTCACTCCTCTTCTCTAGATTTATCTTTCTCTCACCCTCTCGCTCTCTCTCTCTCTCTCTCTCTCACTCTCCTCTCCTCCACTCTCTCGCATCCTCTCTCTCTCAATGCAAAAACAAACTCCAAAAGAAAGAAACACACTCCCTTCACCTTCCCACCCAAAATCTAAAAGACGATAAACGAAAAAAAAAAGATACAACCAAAAACAACAAATGAAGAAAGAAACACGCCAACAAACAAAAAAAAACCAAAAACAGCGCAACGGTCCACGGATCGGCGAGCTGCATCCATGCAATAGCGACCGCAATCCAACGCCGGGCAGGGGAGTCGACCAAAACCCAGTCACCGCACGACGAACTGTTCCTTTCCCTCCCTCCCCCGACCCCCTTCGCGACCACCGGGGGGGGAGTCGACGAAAAAAATCCCGGCCAGACGAACGCGCTGTCGAAGCCGCCGCCAACATTAATGGCCTTCGGACGACCACCCTCCCCCCTATACTCACCCAAGAAAAGTTCAAAAACAGAACATACTAAAGACAGTCGGGGAAACAAACGCAACTGCGAACCCAATAAATACTTTACAAAAAAGAAAAGAAAAAAGAAACGCAATTTCCATAACTAACAATCTCCTACAACACCGATCGATAAACCGATGGTGATTGTCCCCCACCGCATAATAATATCAATAATTACCATAATAATAATCTTGGTGGTGGTGGTACAACGACAAATGATGACACATGGACATGGAAATGATGATGATAATGATGGTGAAACAATAAATGATAACAACAAAAATATATAACACACAATTAAATAACCTGATTAACCATAGAAACATAAACAATAAAAAAAAAAAAAAATAAAAAACATAACAACAATAACATATAACACAATAAGAAATTAGCCACACACACAACATCACAGAACAAGACAAAAAAAACCCACCAAAAAACACAAAAACGCGAATAAGAACACACACACTCACAACCACACACACCCCCGTACACTCACACACACACGATACACACACACACACACACACACACACACACACACACACACTCAATAATCACACAAAGCAAAAACACACACACACTACACAATAACCTACTCTCTCTCTCAAAACACTTATACATTTTCTCAACCTCCGGCACCCTCGACTTATTAAAAATAAAAACCAAAAAAGAAAAAAAAAAGAAAATAAAGATCAATAATCAGTAAACAAAATAACCCATCATTTCAAAAGGCCGGGGGAGAGATAAGAAAACGACGCCTTGAGGACGACCCAGAAGCCCGAAGAGGGAAAGAGGGGAGGATAAGAGGGGGAGAGATAAGATGGGGGGGGGGGAAGGGGGGGGGATAAGGGGAGGGGGAGGGGGAAGGGGAAAAGGGGAGGGGGAGAGGAAAATAGGGAGAGCGGGAGAAGGGGAAGGGGAAGGGGAAGGGGAAGGGGAAGGGGAGGGGGAGAGGGAGGGGGTGAGAGGAAGGAGGAGGGAGAGGAAGGAAAAGGAGAGAGATAGATGGAGAAATTGATGAGATAGAGGAAGAGGGAGATGGAGAGAGATACAGGAAGGGGGGTCAGCGACGAGACCACACGATAACATGCATAAACACATGTATAGACATGCATCCACGTACACACACACACACACTCACACACACACACACACACACACACACACACACACACACACACACACACAATCTGTATGAAAGGAGTAGCGTATCGCCAAAAATCATAACG
The DNA here is from genome assembly GCF_977035675.1 of Penaeus japonicus. NCBI lineage: Eukaryota > Metazoa > Arthropoda > Malacostraca > Decapoda > Penaeidae > Penaeus > Penaeus japonicus. The sequence goes on from NW_028234406.1 coordinate 2,321,696, forward strand.
TGTCAACGCTAATGAAGTGTAAGCATCCCGAGCGAGAGGCGGAAGGGAGAGACAAAATATATGACACATCTCATCAAGCAGAGGATCACAAAAAATAAAAGTGAGTGCCTGTATGCATGACTGTATTTAGGTACATGTGAATCCTATCAAAACAGACATATTCTCTCTCTCTCTCTCTCTCTCTCTCTCTCTCTCTCTCTCTCTCTCTCTCTCTCTCTCTCTCTCTCTCACACACAAACACACACACACACACACACAAACACGGAAACCGAGTGAGACGGACTCGCCGAAAGCGGAAATCGGAAAGACCAACAAGGTGGGAAGAAGCGGCGAGGTGAGTCACAGGTGGAGGAGAAGAAGCAAATGAGGAGGCGGAGGAGGAGGAGGAGGAGGCGAAGTGAGTGAGTCACGAGGCAAACCAACGGACCGAGCGAGGCAAGGCAGGCGGCGGAGCGACGGAAAAGCATCGAGCTGAACCTTGACCTTATACCGTTCTCCTTTACCTCACCCCTACCCTCTCCCCTCTTCTCCCTCGCCCTCGCCCTGCCCCTACCCACCCACCTAACACGCACAAATAAACACCTAAAACACTGAAACACACATACACACACACAAACGTTTCGACATTAACATAAAAAACATAAAAACAAACACATACAGGCGCCGCATAACCGATCCATCATTTCCGAAAACGAAACCACTAAAGACGTTTACTTTCTTCTTCTTCTTCTTCTTCTCTCAATCGATCTGCCACGGTCTGACACCACGACGAAGCAACAGCGAAGCGACGACGAAGCGACGACGAACGACGACGAAGCAACAGCGAAGCAACAGCGAAGCAACAGCGAAGCGACGACGAAGCGACGACGAAGCAAACGTCTATTTCGAAGCACCTTTGTTTATACCGGAGGCTCGTGGCGTCGCGGTCTTTATAGCGGAAGGCGGCTTGGTTGGCACCGGGCACGAAGAAGAGCCACTGGCTTGCCTACACTCAGGAGTACCATGCGAGGGGCCATACGCAGAGCCATGCGAGGGAGTGAGTGCCTTCCGAGATGGCACTCCTGTCCGGCATTTAAATCACGCGCGGAGCCTTCTGAGCTCATCTCAATACAAGGGAAAAAAGAAATCCAAGAAATATATGCCCTACGAATTCAATAACGATGATTGATGACGGTGGTGATGATGATGATGATAATGACGATGATGACAATGACGACAAAAACAATAAACGAGGCCAAAAACCAAAACCCAACAACAACAACGACAACGACGACAACAACAACGACACTAACATCCAAAACCAATACGAAGACACAGGGTGAAGAAGCAAAGTCCGACCACCCACGACCACTAAATACTAAGAGGCTCACGCAGGGCGGCACTTGGCACTCACGGCGCTTGGCACTCCATATAACACCCGCACGGGATACGGGATGACATATCCTCTTGACCATCAATCAATATTCGCCACATCACTTGCAGAGACGCCCACCGCCATCCACGCGATCAAAAGGTTTTCTCAGTTCACCGCCCCCTCCTCCTCCTCCTCCTCTTCTTGTATTTGTTTTATTTTGTTTTTTCTTCTCTTTCTCTTTTTTTTCTCCTTCTTCTTCTCCTCTTTTTTTCTTTTCTTTTCTTTTTCTTTTTCTTTTTCTTTTTCTTTTTCTTTTTCTTTTTCTTTTTCTTTTTCTTCTTCTTCTTCTTCTTCTTCTTCTTCTTCTTCTTCTCCTTCTTCTACTCCTCCTCCATTGTCTTCTCCTATTTTACGTGTCCTACCCCTCCTTCATCTAGTCACCTTCTCTATCACTTCCGCCTCCCTCCCCCTTTCCTTCTTCTTCTCCTCTTCCCCTTTCCACTTCCTTTTCCTCCTCCTCCTCCTCCTCTTCTCCGAGTCGCTCCTCCAGGTGATCGAAATTTAACCTCCCTCTTCTTGTTCTTGTTTTGATTTCTTCTTCTTCTTCTTCTTCTTCTTCTTCTCCGA
>NW_028234406.1:2331176-2333676 GCF_977035675.1 Penaeus japonicus
AACCTCTGAGATGAAGCCACGACGACGCAAACCTCGGCACAAGAGGGCCCAAGAAATCCAGCGAGGGCAGGAGAGGTCACTAGGAAGGCCAGAGGAGGGCAAAAGGAGACCCAGGAGGTCAAGGGAAAAGGAAAAGGAGGGGATAAACCGAGCAAGAAGAGGCACGAGAGGTCAGTCCACGCGAGAAAGGAGATGATCCTTGAAAAAAAAAGACACGAGCACCGAGCCAGCGCCACACGAGGGTCCTCCTTGAACTCGGATGAGCCAGACTCCGAAGACCCGTGTCGGGCCGAGCGACCTGGAACCCAAGGGTCGGAAGGAGGCGCGCGGATCGACCCGCCTTCCTTTTCTGATAAATAACAAAAGTGCCGATTGTCTCCGTCCCTGTTTATTAGACGTTTGTGCGCGGCGGCGGCGGCGGCAGCGGCGGCGGAATTGACTGCCTCATTAACGACCGCGACGAGGTGGGAACTGCGGCGGCGGAGGCGGCGGCGCTGGCTCTCCCTCGGCACTGACACTCCGATCCTCGCCCACGATGATTACACCTCATCCACGCCCTTCCCCGCGCCCTTATGTGATAACGCATCTACCGCCGCCTCACTCATCGATCAGCGCTACGACGAGGCACGTGAGTACCGGAAGCCCCGTCGGCGCTCGTGGCGGAGGAGGAGGAGGAGGAGGAGAAACGGAGGATATAAAGAAAAAAAGAAAGAAGGAAATGGGGGAGAAGAGGAAGGGGTTATTTAAGGAAATAAATAAATAAAGAAGGAGAGAGGGAAGGAAGGAAGGAAGGAAGGAAGGAAGGAAAATCGAGAGGATGAGTTGAATGAATGGATAAATAAAAGTAAGAAAGGAGGGAAGGAAGAACGAGATAAGAAAAAAGGAAGGAAGAACGGAAAAAAAAACATCGGAAGGAAGGAAGGAAGGAGGGAAGGAAGTCAGAGGAAGAGAAACCCCGAGCGCGAGCCGCCGCGATCCTCCGCCAGAGGAAGTCGCCCCTCCACCTGCGTGACACTCCCCTCCCCTCCCCTCCCCTCCACTCCCCTCCCCTCCCCTCCCCTCACTCCCGCACGCATAGTTTCCTCGCCTCTTCCTCTTCCTTTCGACGTCACGTTCGCCGATCTGTCTTCTGCCGGCGACTCGAGGCACGAGGAACCGGAGGCAGCACTCGGGACGCCTACGCGGGGTTTTAACGGACTCGCTTTACGACGAGACGGACGGGGCTGTCGTTCCGAATCGCCCGTTGCTCAACCAGCGGACTGAGAGTAAGCAAAAGACTCGGCCGAGATATTGGATTAAGGCTCTATCGATGAATAAATCCAACAAATGAAAAAAAGGAAAACAGGGCCTTTCCCTTTGCACATTTCACCCCCCCCCCCCCAGCAAAAAAAAACAAAAAAACACGACAACACTACCAAAAACAATTCTACTTCCCTATGTCTACCGAGGCAACTCTTTTACAGTGAACAGACGAGTAGGCATTTCACCGCAGCCCGACACCTACTCATTTTCCACGACAATGACACGACCCTTCCTGTGTTGGCATTACTCACCTGGAACTGATCAGCTGGGCCGGAACAGCTGATTTCGCGGCCACTGCCGAATCGAATCAAGAAGAGAGAACCGCGCGGCGTCACAGGCGAGAAATATATTAATCCCAAAAGGAAAGAGGGGGGGGGGGGAGGGGATTGGTAACTCTTATGTACTTAACAGCGAAGGATAATTATCTTGATTCTTGATGAAACGGATTCATTGCATCTATTTTCTTTCCGTCTTTTCATCTTTCCTTAAATAAATAAATAAAAGGAAAACAGGACCTTTCCCTTCTAATTCCTTTATCTAATTTCATCTCACCTCTCTCTCTCTCTATTCTCTCTGTTTCTCTCTCTGTCTCTGTCTCTCTCTCTTTTCTCTCTGTCTCTCTCTCTCTTTCTCCTCTTCCTGAATTCCTTTCTTCTCTTTTCTTTCTCCTCTTCCTGGATTCTGTCTCTCGTCTTCCATCTCTTCCTCCTTCCCTCTTTCCAGCTCGTCCGCCCTCCCTCTTCTCTCTCCCACCCTTTTTCCCCCGTCTCTCTTCTTCCTTCCCTCTGTCCTTCTCTTTCTCCCTCTCTCTTTCCACCTCTTCCTCTCTCTCACTCACCCTCTCTTCCCTCCCTTCCCCCTTTCCTCTCCCTTTTTCCTCCCTCACTCTCTCCCGGTCCCTCTCTCCCTTCCTCCCTCACTCTCTTCCTCCCTGTCTTTATCCCCCTTTTCATCTCCCCTCCCCCGTCCCTCTACCACCATGATTACGTTGTGTTATTACCTCGACGTGTGGGCGGCTGAACTTAATTACATAATGACCTCATATTCATGATTAAATGTTAATTAAAAGTGGCATAAAAGCGCCGATATAAATTCCGGGCGAAAAGAGAGATACAGTTTTTTGTTTTGTTTTTTCCACAGCAAATAATCATACGGAGGTAGCACGCATACGCGCACGCATAGATACATACACATACAC
>NW_028234406.1:2343676-2346176 GCF_977035675.1 Penaeus japonicus
AGAGAGAGAGAGAGAGAGAGAGAGAGAGAGAAGGGAGAAAGTTTCCGTGTCTTTGCAAAACTATTGACAAAGAAACGGTAAAACATAGCCTCTCTGCCGAGTACTATTAACACCGTAACGAGACATGTCATAATCTCCACATTTCCCCAAGCTCGTCCAGCCGCAGGCAAGCGCGCACAGAGTCACTGGAACTATGCAAACACAAGCAAAAAAAAGCCTCACCTTGACAGCCCCGCATGACAGTGTCTGACAGCGGCGGCGGCGGTCACGGGCCAGCAGGAGCGAGCTCGAGAGGAGTCGGGAATCATGGGAACCGAGTGAATGAGCAAGACGCATGGCGATAATCATGCCCACGAGCATCCGGCCGCACATGCAAGCCATTCATCAGTCGTGCAACGAAAACAAAGAAGAGGCGTAATGGCAGTGAAGCAAAGAAGGAGGAGCACAGCGCGAGCGTCGGCGGCGAGGGGTGACCCGGCAGAGCAGGGCTGGGCTGGGCAGGGCTGGGCAGGGCTGGGCAGGGCTGGGCAGGGCAGGGCAGGGCTGGGCTGGGCAGGGCTGGGCAGGTACGCAACAAGCGGTGCGATCTGGACTGCATTATTACGTGTATGGAACCCGGCGTCCTTGGCGGGTGCAGCCTCGGCGGGAGAAAAAGCCGAGCGAGAGAGAGAACCTCAGGGTGAGCAACCTCTTTACCTTACCAGCTCCGAGAATGTCCCTCCAGTGCGACGCGAGGCAGCACCGAGGACGGGTGGATTCGCGGGCGGGGCGCGGACGTCGCACGCACGGCCGCGGGAGGCGATGCGTTGGACGGCCCGGCCCCGCGTGTTGCGTCCTCTCTGGCTTCGTTCTCTCTCTCTCTCTCTCTCTCTCTCTCTCTCTCTCTCTCTCTCTCTCTCTCTCTCTCTCTCTCTCTCTCTCTCTCTCTCTCGCGTCCCGTGGGAAAGCCTCGGCTCTGGACTTACGCAACAACATCCCCCGTTGCGCGTACAGGTGATAGCGCAAGAAACATGACGCGGGTTCCCCATCGTGACGCCAGACAGCATACCGAAAGTCCCCCCGACGCCGCCGCCGTCCTCCTCCGCACACACACCACGCTGACACACTGGCCCGTACGCCCTCCTCCGCAAACCGAGTTCCCGGGGGAGACCGTGACAGGACCCACGGCGTCAGTAAGTCAAGGGGAAGAAAGCGGCGAGGGAACCGCAGGTGTTGCGCTTGGTGTGGCGGCGGAGGATTAGCGACCGCAAGGAGGAGTGCAGATGCTGGTCAGGCCTTCTCTCCTCCCCACCCCCTACCCTCTGCGCCTCACTCCCAGCACATGACCACCACCTCCACCACCACCACCACCTCCTCCTCCTCCTCCTCCTCCTCCTCCTCCTCCTCCTCCTCCTCCTCCTCCTCCTCCTCCTCCTCCTCCTCTCAATCTTCATCCTCCGCAGAGAAGACCGCCCTCCCGTCCCAGCTGGCGGCGGGGTCGTCAAGCGGCGACGTGGCTGAAGCTCCTCTGCTCCTCAACCAGCAACGCTCTCCGTCCGAACGCCCACACACACACACACACACACCACCGCCAAGCTTCGGGGCGTAACGGGGGAAACATCGAAGAGATTGAAAACTACTTTCAAATGTAAATTCGTCTAACGCAAAAACTCTTCCAAAGCTAAACTACATCTGGCAAGTCCTCGCGCAACCAGGAGTTAAACAATTGGCGGGCAATCGCGCAATGAAACGCATTCCTTTGCAAAATTCAACACCACGCAACACGAACGACCACAGACCTCGAATGAAAGTCCAACTCCAACCTCTTCAAGCAAGAGGAAAACGACAGCGAAATGAATCGCCAAAAGATACACAAGAAACACAAGAAAATAACGAAAGAACAAGAAAGAACAAGAAAGAAAGAAAGAAGGAAAAAAACGAGGAATTGGGTGCGTGACTCGACACCACATCTTTCCTTGGGGAAGGAGTTGCTCCAACGTGACAAAATACCATTACTTTCAAAATCTGCTTGAGGGAACCCAGAGAGTGAGAGAGAGAGAGAGAGAGAGAGAGAGAGAGAGAGAGAGAGAGAGAGAGAGAGAGAGAGAGAGAGAGAGAGAGAGAGAGAGAGAGAGAGAGAGAGAGAGAGAGAGAGAGAGAGGGAGAGGGGGGGTGGGAGAGGGGGAGAGGGGGGAGGGAGGGAGGGAGGGAGGGAGGGAGGGAGGGAGAGAGAAGGAGGGAGGGAGGGAGGGAGGGATGGAGGGAGAGAGAGAGGAAAAAAAAGGAGGAATTTCGTAATGTTCTCAAGGAGTCTTTTTTTCTCTCCACCCTCTGGCTAACGCTAAATTCGGACACTCTATTAATAATAATACGCTGTCATTTCATCAGACAAGAATAAAGCCATGTCTAGAACCACAAGGACACACACACACAGACACACACACACACACACACACACACACACACACACATACACACACACACAGAAAGACGTGAGGGGCACGAAACCACGACTAAAAGA
>NW_028234406.1:2348676-2351176 GCF_977035675.1 Penaeus japonicus
CATTTCTTTCCTACTTTTTTTCTTTTCAACCAAAAAAACGAACAAACAATCAACCATAAAAAAATAAAAAAAATACTTTCCCGGCCTAGCCTTTCTCTCGTCAACATGAGAGACATAATCCGCAGAAGTAAGTCATTGTTATAGACTGTCATGCAACAGAGCGTGCATTCCGCAGCAACGAATAAATGCACCGAACGTTCGTGTCGTATACAAACATCGGTGTTTTGAGTGTGCGTGTGTGCAATTTCGGTCCCTGTGGATTTAACCGTCCAAAAGACATCCATAGAGCCAGCTGTGGACATCTAATACTCGTCAACAGTTGCAATTTGGTGCAATCACAAACGGGAAAAAGACAAGAGAACGAACGAAAAAAAAAAAAAGAATCCGTAACGACGGTACAGCAACGACGGTCTGTCTGGCAGATGATGACTCCAGCACAATCACACAAACACACGCAAATACACAAACACACACACGCAAACATACAAACACACACACGCAAATACACAATCACATAAACACGCAAACACACGCAAATCCACAAACACACACACGCAGACCCACGCAAATACACAATCACATAAACACGCAAACACACGCAAATCCACAAACACACACACGCAGACCCACGCAAATCCACAATCACATAAACACGCAAACACATGTAAATACACAAACACACAAACACACGCAAAAACAAAAACACACACAAAAACACACGCAAACACCCCTGGACGGCGGAGTCATCACAAAACCGCCCGTTCCGCGTGCCTTCCCCGCTCCCCCCCCCCCCATAAACAGTGCTTCCCGCTGCATCCCACCCAACGCAGCAAGTCGGTCCAGTCAGCCGCTTTGCGTGACGCCCGTTAGATAGCCGCCCACTCCCGCCCATTCCCTACCTACCCCCCTCCCTCCGCCCACTCCCGCCCATCCCTCCCTCCCTCCGCCCACTCCCGTCCAATCCCTACCTCTCTCCCTCCCTCCGCCCACTCCCGCCCAATCCCTCCCTCCCTCCGCCCACTCCCGCCCATTCCCTCCCTCTCCCTTCCCTCTGTGGCATGTCCTGTCACACATACGTCACTCAAGAGCAACGGCGCCACAAAGAGGAGAGGAAGGGAGGCAGTGTGGGGGAAAGGAGGAAGGAAGAGGGGGGGAGAGGGAGTATAAGAAGGGGGGGGAGGGAGGGAGAGAGAAGGAGACAGGAGGAGAGAGAGGGAGACAGACAGACAGAGAGAGAGAGGGATAAGGGAGAGAGAGAGAGAGAGAGAGAGAGAGAGAGAGAGAGAGAGAGAGAGAGAGAGAGAGAGAGAGAGAGATAGCGATAGAGAGACAGATATAGAGAAGGAGAAAGACAAGAAAGAGAAAGAGAGAAAAAAAAATCTAAAAAAAAGGAAGAAAAAAGGCAAGAAAGAAGAGGGATGCCAGCCTGCCAGCCAGCCAGCCAAGCCAGCCCTCTCGCGCAGACCCTCCCCCGCCGGACCGACGTCGGCGCATCCCGGAGAACAGCCTACAAAACACCGTAATCGCCCCCACTTGCGCAAACGCGGAATCTCCTTGCTCTACAGCCTCGAACGCGAGTGTAAACAAGCCGGAGGAGGGTCGGCGCGTTGCGAGGGACTAGGGGGGAGGGGAGGGGAGGGGAGGGGGAAGGGTGGTTCAGAAAGTGAGGGCGGGGAGAGATGAGAGGGGGAGGGGAGGGGAGGGGAGGAGAGGAGTGGGGGTGGGGGGGTTGAAGGACGGAACGGGGGTGGAGGGGGTGGAGAGGGAGGAGGGGAATGGAGGGGAAGGGGGGTGGAGGAGGAGAGAGAGAGAGAGAAGAAGGAGAGGAGGAGGGGGAAGGGAGGAGAGTGAATGAGGAGGGAGGGGAAGAGGGAGGAGGAGTGGGAGGAGGTAAGGGAGGAGGAGAGTGAGGAGGAGAGATGGAGAGAGAAGAGTGAGCAGGAGAGTGAGGGGTGAGGAGGCGAGTGAAGAGGAGAATGAGAAGAAGAAGAAGAAGGGGTTAGAGGAGGGAAGGAGGATGAAGAGGGGAGTAGAGGGGGGTAGAGGTGGGAGGAGAAGAGAGGGGTGTGTGAAGGAGAGACAAACAGAGAGAGAGAGAGAGAGAGAGAGAGAGAGAGAGAGAGAGAGAGAGAGAGAGAGAGAGAGAGGAGATGAGAGGATGAAGAGAGGAGAGAGAGAGATGAGGAGAGGAGCGATGAGAGGATGATGAGGAGAGAGCTAGAGAGAGAAAACGAGAAGAGAGAGTGATTAGAGAGAGAGAGAGTGAGAGGAGAGAGGAAGAATGAGAGAGAGGAGAGTGATGAGAGGAAGGCGAGAGACAGAGGACAGAGGACGAGGGGCGGGCGAGAGAGAGACAGAGAGAGAGAAAGAGCGAGCGAGCGAAAGACAGAGAGACAGAGAGAGAGAGAGAGAGAGAGAGCGCGAGAGAGAGAGATCCCAAGCGTGCCAAGGTGAGCAACCAACACACGCTACTCCTTTGCTTTCGGCACAACAAGACTCG
>NW_028234406.1:2356176-2361176 GCF_977035675.1 Penaeus japonicus
ATATCACACCTTTCTCTCCTCTCCTCCCCACCTCTTCCTCTCTTCCACACTTCCTTTTCTCCTTCCCACCTCCTTTTCTCCTCTCCTCTCCTCCCCAACCTCCTTTTCCACTCCTCCTCCTCTCCTCTTCCTCCTCTCATCCCCATCCCTCCCCGCCCCCCTCCCTCTCCCTCCCCGCCCCCTTCCTCTCCCTCACAGCCCCCTTCCTTCCTCCCCTCCCCGCCCCCTCCCTCTCCCTCAGAGCCCCCTTCCTTCCTCCCCTCCCCGCCCCCTCCTTCTCCCTCACAGCCCCCTTCCTCCCCTCCTCGCCCCCTCCCTCTCCCTCAGAGCCCCCCTCACAGCCCCCTTCCTCCGCTCCCCGCCCGCTCCTCCCTCTCCCTCCCCGCCCCCTTCCTCTCCATCCCCTTCCTTCCTCCGCTCCCCGCCCCCTCCCCCCGCCACGTGCTCAGCCTGTAATTATCTCGAGCCGTGCTAAATCACTCCTTGGAATGACGAGCACAGGAACTGGCGACGACGCACAGTCCGCGCTTCGTATGTTTGAATTATGGCCGTTATTACGATCAAGTTGATTTAGTGATCTGTCCATTCATAAAATGCCATTGGTGGGGAAATAGCCGACTGCCTCTTGCAATGTGTTGAATATCTCCAAAACCTCGGGAAAGAGAATAAATAAAAAAGCCAACCCCATTGCATGCAATGTTGTTGTCTGTACGTAAGCGCTTTGCAAAATTGCCCTCCAAAACACGGTCATGGAAACACATTCGCTTTAACCACTGAGAGGTGTCAAAGCCCCCCCCCCCCTCCTACACACACACACACACCTCAACAGGTAGTTAATCCAAGGCTCGAACAGGGAGAACAGGGACTCGAAAAATAAATATAACAAAACAAAAACATAAAAACAAAAGGAAAAAGAAAACAAAACAAGAACAAAACACAAACCCACGAGCATAACAAAGCCCTTTTTTTAACCACATTCTTCAACCCAATTCCAGGACAACAGAGACTTACCAAAACAGCAACAGCAGCAACAACAACAACAACAGTAACAACAACAACAACAACAACAACACCAAGACAACGAGAAACGCCTGCAACACCAAAATCCCCACCAGAAACACTAACCGAGGCGGCAACCGGACCGTCCCACCGAGCGACCACCAGAACGCCACGATCGCTTGCAATATCTGTTTACGGTCACCGATCAAACATCGCCGCAACGCCCCCGCGCGCCCTTGCCCCCCCTACCCCCCTCCTCTCCCCCACCTCTCCCCGACCCGCCAAACGAGTCGGGCTGACGAGTCGAGTCGGTTCGAGTCGGGTCTAGTCGGGTCCAGTACATGTCTCGGTCACGCCAGGAATCCTGCATCATTGCCACCGACATTTCCGGTCACCGTGGTGGGCGTGTTGCCGCTTAAGGAGCGAGTGATGACGCAACCGGACCTGTTTTGCGCTTCCAGAACCGGGTGACCGACCGATACGCGGTGAAAAGTCCATTAAAGAAAAATAAGAGAAGCACCACATATAAAGAGAATAACAATAAAAAAAGATGGAACCATTTGTTGTCATTATTTGGATTAAAAAAATAATAATAATAAAAAAATAATAATCAACTGGACCAAAACGAGTACCGAAATCTCATCACAACCCAATCAAACAAAACAACACAAATAACAACGTAACCAAACTTAGCGCGATGATCACAACACACAACCCATCATAAGTCGGTGTCATCACCATCACCATCATCCCGCGCCCCATCTCATCTCATCTTCACACCTGCCCCCCCACCCCCTCCCCTTCCCCTCCATCTCTCAAGAAACAGAAAAAGAAAAAAAAAAAAAAACACACCGACCTCCCTCTGTCTTACTTAACTGGAAATATCTTACTCTAAAAACCCATGGCTCTCACTCGAACTTCTAAGTCTGTTGATTTCATCTTTTTCCTCGAGTTACTCACATCCTCATTAATGGGAAATGGTTTCTCTTTATTTCTTTATGCAACGAGGTCAGGCGGACGAGTACAACTGTACCTTGACCCTGTCTTGCAGGAGGAGGAGGAGGAGGAGGAGGAGGAGGAGGAGGAGGAGGAGGAGGAGGAGAAGCAGGAGAAGGAGGAGGGGGGGAGTGGATGCCTGTACCTGCGCCATTAATTAATTCCCGTCGTGATTCGTCCAAAAAAGAAAAAAAGGAAAAAAAAATTAATATTCCTCAAGACTATTTGCAATAGTGTGACAATCACACACCACACCACACCACACCACACCACACCACACCACACCACACCACACCACACCACACCACACCACACCACACAACACAACACAACACACACACACACCACACACACACACACACACACACACACACACACACACACACACACACACACACAAAACACAACACAACACAAACACTCATGTACGTCCAGCTGATCGCCTAACTGTCAGCCGGGGAAGGAAGGGAGGGAGGGAGGGAAGGAGGGGGAAGAAGTGACCGGGTCAGACCTGCCTTGTATGGTCGGCTGACTCCCACGCTCGCTCGCACGCCCACTCACTCGCTCACTCGGACGGAGGAGGAGGAAGAGGAGGAGGAACGAACGCTCGCGACCTACTCGCACACTCGTTACTTGGGGTGAGGGAAGGGATGGTGGCGGTGGTGGTGATTGTGGTGGTGATGGTGATGATGATGATGACTGGTGATCGTGATGGTGATGATGATGACTGGTGATTGCGGTGGTGATGGTGACTATGATGATGACGACTGGTGATCGTGATGATGACTAGTAATGATGATGGTGGATGGTGATCGTCATGGTGACTGATGATTACGGTGATCATCATGATAGGAATGATGATGATGATAATGGCGACAGATAATGAGGATAATGATGAAAAGGACGGGAATGGGAAGATGTAAGAGGAGGAGGAAGAGGAAGAAGAGGAAGAGGAGGAGCAGGAGGAGGAGGAGGAGGAGGTAGAGGTGAAGAAAGAAAGAGAGGAGGAGGAGGAAGTGAAGAATAACGAAGCAGCAACCCAGAAGAAAACAAGGGGAAGAGAGAGAGGAAGAAAACAGAAAACCAAAACGAAAAAAAACGGAAACAGAGAAACGGGAAATACGGGAGAGAACGAAGGGACCGAATCAGGGTCAGGGTATGACAGCGACACCCAAAGCGGTCAAAAGGGTGAGGGTGAAGGTCTAGACAAGACGCGGCCGACGACGTCACACTGACCCAGATGACCTTGTTGATAAGCTCGGTCACTATCGAGACGGGACCAAGACAACAAGGGTGACGTCGATAAGGATCGTAATACAATGCCATAGCTGAGACGGACCCTTAACTTAATAATAATAATAGTAATATTAATAATAATAATAATAATAATAATAATAATAGTAATAATAATAATAATATTAATAACAATAGCAACAACAATAACAACAATAATAACAATATAATAATAACAATAACAATAATAACACCAGTAGCAACAACAAAACTAACAATTACAATAATAAAGAGATTATATAATGATGGCAAAACCAGAGAAAGAAAGAGAAAGAGAAGAGGAGAAAGCAGAGAAATAGAGAGAAGCCCGATAAACAAGAACAACAAAAAAACGACAGACAAACACCAAACAAACGAAGCGCACCACACCAGGAAGCAGCAGCTCGCAGCTCGCACTTGACCTCGGCGCAGATAAGGCAAGTCGGTCGCTCGAGAGGAGGACGAGCTGCAGCACCAACATCCGATTGCGAAGGTAGCAACATGCAGTCATGCAAGTTGCATTGCATCTTCTTCAACCTCCTCATGGCTTGGGAGGAAGAAGAGGGAGGAGGGAGGAGGGAGGAGGGGGGAGGGAGGAGGAGGGGGAGATGGAGGAGATGGAGGAGGAGGAGGAGGAGGAGGAGGAGGAGGAGGAGGACGAGGGAGGAGGGTGGAGGAAGAGGAGGAACGAGGGAGGAGGGAGGAGGGAGGAGGGAGGAGATGGAGGAGGAAGAGGAGGAAGGAGGGAGGGAGGAGGAACGAGGGAGAAGGAGGAAGAGGAGATGGAGGAGGGAGGAGGAGGAGAAAAAGAAAAAATTGAGGAAGAGCAGGACGAAGAGAAGGACTGCGAGAACGACGAAGATGACACCAGCAGATGCTAATGGTGCAGTCTCTGGCAAACACGAAGGCAAGCTGGGGAGGCGGGGGGGCGAGGGCGAGGGAGGAGAGGCTGGAGGGAGAGAGGGCTGGAGGGAGCAGGGCCGAGAGGGAGGAGGGGCTGGAGGGAGCAGGGCCGAGAGGGAGGAGGGCCTGAAGGGAGGAGGGGCTAGAGGGCGGGCACCTGGCACGACGGCGGTGACTCGGCGCGGGTCCTACCTGACTTGCATTTCTGATTTCAGCCCCGTTCCGCCCCGGTCAAGTTCATGCCACGCTCGCCCGCTGTACGGTTTCTCTCGCCCACACCAGCCCCCATCTCCCGTTTTCTCTGAGTGCTCTCTCTCTCTCTCTCTCTCTCTCTCTCTCTCTCTCTCTCTCTCTCTCTCTCTCTCTCTCTCTCTCTCTCTCTCTCTTTCTTTCCATCTCTCTCTCTCTTTCTCTTTCTCTTTCTCTCCATCTCTCTCTCTTTCTCTCCTTGTCTGTCTGTCTGTCTCCCTCCCTCTCCCCTCATATTTCCCTCCATTCTTTCCTGTTTCTACCCCCTCCCTCTTACCTCCTCCCCTCATCCAGCCTCTGTGTCTGTCTCTGTGTGAGTCTGTCGCTCCGGTTCCCATTCACATGCAGAACCAACGGGCGCACATCAATCTGTATGATAATTGAAATTGAAACGAATTCGTCCAAACCGCCGTGGAAGTCGAGCAGAAACGTCTTCTTTTTTTCTTTTTCTTTCTTTTCTTTCTTTCATTCTTTTCTTTTCCTTCGGAACTTTTTCTCGACTGTCAGTCACGGCGGCTGCTCGTGAGATGCTCGCTGCCAAGAACATATCGACGTGGTTATGTCTCAGCTGTGTCCATCCG
>NW_028234406.1:2366176-2398676 GCF_977035675.1 Penaeus japonicus
ATTCTTATCGCGGAATACCATTACCCTTGGAACTTTATTCTAATACTAGCGAAGTCACGGCTCGCTTACACCACGAGCGAAACTACATCCTCGGTACTAGCGGTTACTGGCACTCGTCTGTACAAAGGAGTACAGCGTGAATGAGGCTGAAGCTGACTGCCGGGTGCCATTCGTGAGTAAGAAATGGCATGAAACACACACTCACACTCACTCACTCTCTTTCTCACCATTCACCCCTCTCTTTCTCTCCCCCTCTCCCTCCCCCCTCTCTTTCCCTCTCCCTATCCCTCTCTCCCTCTCTCTCCGTCTACCTCTCACCCTCCTCTCTCCGTCTCCCTCTCCCCCTCCTTCTCTCTCCGTCTCCCTCTCACCCTCCTTCTCTCTCCCTTTCACCCTCCTTCTCTCTCCGTCTCCCTCTCCCCCTCCTTCTCTCTCCGTCTCCCTCTCCCCCTCCCTTTCTCTCTCCGTCTCCCTCTATCCCTCCTTCTCTCTCCGTTTCCCTCTATCCCTCCTTCTCTCTCCGTCTCCCTCTATCCCTCCTTCTCTCTCCCTTTCACCCTCCTTCTCTCTCCGTCTCCCTCTCCCCCTCCTTCTCTCTCCGTCTCCCTCTCCCCCTCCCTTTCTCTCTCCGTCTCCCTCTATCCCTCCTTCTCTCTCCGTTTCCCTCTATCCCTCCTTCTCTCTCCGTCTCCCTCTATCCCTCCTTCTCTCTCCCTTTCACCCTCCTTCTCTCTCCGTCTTCCTCTATCCCTCCTCCTCTCTCCTCTTCTCCCTCTCACCCTCCTTATCTCTCCGTCTCCCTCTCCTTCTCTCTCCGTCTCCCTCTCACCCATCTTCTCTCTCCCTCCTTCTCCTCCCCTCTCCTTCTCCCTCTCGCGTCTTTACGGCCAGACTGTGCCAAGTTATGATAATATTTCTCCCAGCCGACTCGCCCAAGCATCAACCGAGGGATTTCTGTCTCATATGGGCTAAACTCCTCTCCCTCCCGTCTGAGGAACTTGTACGCTTTATCTGTTCCCAATATGCAACGCGCCGTTAGTCTGTCGGTATATATATGCCCTTCTCCTTTTTTTTATTCTCTTCTTTTAATCCGCTTGCCACGCCCCCCCTCTCTTCCACTTCCACCCACCGACCTTTTCAACTTCTTACAAAACCTAAAGCGTCTATCAACAAACAAGCGAACCACACTCGAAAAAAAGGTCACCCGAAATCCCAAAATATATCACGACAACCGGTGGCACCGCATTGCAAACGTTCCCGTACGTTATCTCGAGCTCGAACACCCAACCCCCCCCTCCTCCACCCCCTCTCCATAAACCCCTCCCGCCTTCCTACTAGTACTATCACTCCACCCTACCCATCCCATCCCCTCCCCTCCCTTCCACCCCCACCCCTACCCCCCCAAGCCCCCTCAATAATCGTTAAATCCCCACACGGACTGCATCAATGCCCCCCCCCCCCCGCGCGTGCATGGCAACAATCCAGCCTCTCTGCAACCTCGTTACCGGCAGACGGAGCATGCATACGGGACTCCCCCTCCCCCCTACCTCCCTACCTCCCTACCTCCCCGTCTCCACCCTTCCACCCCTCCCCCCTTTCACGCACGTAATCAATCAGCTGTTAAACGGGCCTAGACCCTCCCCCTCTCCCCCTCCCTATCCCCCTCCCCTTTCCATGCTCCGCCATCAATCAGCTGTTTTTTTGTGTGTGGTCTCGCTCCCGTGTTTGTTCGATCAGGTCATGCATGCAGAGAAGAATGAAAGGTGGATAGTGACCACGGAGAGGGAGGAAAAGGGGAGAGGAGAGGAAAAAGGGGGAGGAGAGGAAGGGATGGGGAGGAGAAGGGGAATGGGGATGGGGAGAAGGGGAATGGGGAAGGGGAGAGGAGAGGAGAGGAGGGGATGGGGAGGAAAAGGGGAATGAGGAAGGAGAGAAGGCAGAAAATTAGGACGGAGGGAAAGAGCAAATTGGGAAGGGGGGAAGGGGGGAAGGGGGAAGGGGAGAAGGGGGAGAGGGGGGGAAGTAAGAGATCTGGGTGACCATAATATGGGGTGTGGCGGGAGAGGGCGGCACGCTGTAATCAAGATGGAACGCGAGGGGAAGGGTAGGGAGAGGGGTGGAGGGAGGGCGAGGGATGGGGAACGTATGGTATGGGAAGGGCCAGAGGGAGAGGGAGAGGGAGAGGGAGAGAGAAGAGAATGGAGGGGAGGGGAGTGGAGTGGAGGGGTGGGGAAGGGGGTGTCGACCGTAATAGAGAGGCTAAGCAAGGTCAGTGAGCCATCCGAAACCACTGCACTTCTCTCTCCCTCCATGTCCCTCCCTCCCTCCCTCCCTCCCTCCCTCCCACCCACCTTCCTTCCCCCCTCTCTCCCTCCCACCCTCCCTCCCTCCCTCCCACCGACCCTCCCTCCCTTCCACCCATCCATCCTCCCACCCACCCACCCACGCACCCTCCCATCCACCCATCCACCCACCCTCCCTCCCTCCCTCCCTCTCTCACTCCCCTCCCCCTCCCCCTCCCCCTCCCCACCTTACCCCCACCACCTCATTAGCAGGACGGACTAAATCGATCTGCGGCGTCCAACGACATGCTTTACCAAGGCCATTCATTCAATAAAAAGAAAAAGTTCCTGCAATTAAAATCCTCCCATAACCCCCTACCCCCCCATCCCCCATCCGCGATAGGCCGCACCCCGACGCGAGAAAGCGAGTGTATTGAACAGTGGCAAAGGCCGAGGAGGGGTGGATGGGTGTAGGGGTGGAGGGGTGGAAGGGGTAGGAGGGGGGGGACGGGCAAGGCAGACCTCACATGAATAATGTTCGCCGGTCCATGCTATAAAGCTTTCGCCCTGCGTGAGTGCCCTCGTCAAGCAGGGTGCATGTATTCTCTCTCTCTCTCTCTCTCTCTCTCTCTCTCTCTCTCTCTCTCTCTCTCTCTCTCTTCTTCTTCTTCTTCTTCTCTCTCTCTTCTTCTCTTTCTCTTTCTCTTTCCCTTTCTCCTTCTCCCTTTCCCTTTCTCTCTCTCTCCTCCTCTCCTCCCTATCCCTCTCTATCTCCCTCTCCCTACCCTTATTCTCCCTCTTCCTCTTCCTCTCCCTCTCCTCCTACACAAAACCAAAAAAACCTCAGTGGTACCTAAATCAAAACTTTCATTCAAAACGTAAAGCTCTGTGATCTCTGCAGCTTGAAAGAATCTGGCGTGATGGAGTGAGAGTCGAAGCCGAGCTTGTGGAGACTCTGTAACGTTAAGCCGCTAAGCTTTTAGTCTCTAAATCTTGCATAATGCTCAAAGTTTATCACATAACCTTGAATTCTGCCTCGAGCTACCGCACTTCGGTATAAACTAAACTAAACTTATTCCTTGCGATATATATATATATATATATATATATATATATATATATATATATATATATATACTATATATATACATACACACACACACACATATAGATGAAAAAACAACAACAATAAATCATCCATATAAAAAAAATATTACGCACACACACACATCCACCCATTCTCACACACACACCTTCAACCATACATACCATACACGACACCAGACCGCTGAGCGATCGAGAGATAAACAAACCTTGCAGAGAGCAACAACAACAAGAGCAAGAGCGACCTGACGAACACGCAACGGAGGAACACGTGAAGTCCTCGGGAATAAGATGCACGCAATAACCTCTCGAAACGGTGACAATGAAATGTTATGCGGCATTGCCCCCTTATATTGTCCCTGCGATCTAGGAGGAGGAGGAGGAGGAGGAGGAGGAGGAAGTGGAGGAGGAAGTGGAGGAGGAAGTGGAGGAGGAGGAGGAGGAGGAGGAGGAGGAGGAGGAGGAGGGAGTGGAGGAAGAGGAGGAAGTGGAGCAGGAGGAGGAGGAAGTGGAGGAGGAGGAGGAGGGAGTGGAGGAGGAGGAGGAAGTGGAGCAGGAGGAGGAGGAAGTGGAGGAGGAGGAGGAAGTGGAGCAGGAGGAGGAGGAGGAGGAGGAGGAGGAGGAGGAGGAGGAGGAGGAGGAGGAGGAGGAGGAGGAGGAGGAGAAGAAGGATGCAAAGAAGAAGAAGGAGGATACGAAGAAGAAGGAGGAGACGAAGAAGAATAAAAACCATGCAAAGAAGAAGGAGGAGACGAAGAAGATGGTGGAGGCGAAGAAGACGAAGAAAAGAAAAATAAGAATATGAATAAGAAGAAAGCGATAAAGAAGGAGAGAGGAAGAAGAGTAATAGTAATAATAATAATAATAATAATAATAATAATAATAATAATAATAATAATAATAATAATAATAATAAAAATAATAATAAATATCTGAAAAAGTATAGAAATACACAAGAAAAATAAAATAAAAAGAACCGCAACAAAGGAAACAAAACAAAATAGGAAAAACAACAGCCGAAAAAATACAATACGAAATATAACAAGAGAAAAACAATAATAATAGAAACAGGCCACGAAATGATAAGAAGCCCAAACACGAATAAAAATGAAGAGGCACGGTCGAGGGGATGACACCTCAACTTCACAGCCGTGCCATAAAGAGGAGACATGTCACACACACAGCCCGCCCGCGGAAATTGCAGCACGGTTCATTAGGGACTATTTGGGTGGAAGAAAGGGAGGGTTCCGGAGAGATTAATTATTCTTACTGATTTCTAATTGATGTCTGATTCAATTGATTCGTTGCTGTCGATTCAATTTTAGAAATCACTTACTCTCGCCAAGTTTTGTCATTTCCTGGTGTATATTTTAAGAGTTACAGAGAGGGAGGGAGGGAGGGAGGGAGGGAGGGAGAGAGAGGGTGGGGAGAGGGAGAGAGAGAGGCAGAGGGGGAGAGGGGGAGGGGGAGAGGGAGAGAGAGAGAGAGAGAGAGAGAGAGAGAGAGAGAGAGAGAGAGAGAGAGAGAGAGAGAGAGAAAGAGAGAAAGATACCACTTGTCACAATCTTTAATCACGTCATCTAATGACTGAATCCACATCAACAAAATTTCACCAATCCTCTCTCTAAAATAATGGAAACAAGAGAAAAAAATAAAACAAATGCAGCAACAAAAATAACCACACAAATGAGAATAAAACAGAATAAACATAACAATAAAACAACCATTACAACAACCAAACAAATAACAGCAAAATATCAAATAAAAAATAACAATAAATTAAAATAATGAAGATAAAAAAAAAAAA
This sequence comes from Penaeus japonicus, assembly GCF_977035675.1. Classification (NCBI taxonomy): domain Eukaryota; kingdom Metazoa; phylum Arthropoda; class Malacostraca; order Decapoda; family Penaeidae; genus Penaeus; species Penaeus japonicus. The sequence continues at coordinate 2,371,370 of NW_028234406.1, forward strand.
TAATAATAATAATACAAGCCTTTCTCTCCCGGTGCTTTCCCTCAATTGGCCAACGTCAACACACTACCCCAGACCTGTCAACTCCCCCCCCAACCCCTTATCCCTCTCCCTACCCCTACCCCTACCCCCACCCACACACACCCTCGTTGACTTATCAGCGACTCACTTCCTGGTCTCGTATTTTCCCCTTTCCTTTTTTTTTATAATGATTTTCTATTATCATTATCATTTATTTTGTCTCTGATCATTCTTCCTTCTCTATTACTTCTCTTCATCATCTACTAAACTTTCTTTCTTTCATTCTTTTCTTCTTCTGATTTTCGCTTTCCTCTTTACTCTTTCGTCTTTCAGAAACTTTCTTCTTAAACTGTGTTCCGAGTGATTAATCAATCTCTCTCTCTCTCTTCTTATTCATCACTCCTCTTTGTCTGTCTGTCTGTCTCCATCTATCTCTTCTCCTTTCTCTGTCTCTGTTCTTCCTCTCTCTCTCTCTCTTTCTCTCTATCCACCTCCTGTCCTCTCTATCCTCTCCCTCTCTCTCTCCTTCTCTCCCAACTTTCCAAATTCTCGCCCTCTCCCCCTCTCTGTGTCCTCTCCCTCTCTCTTCCTCTCTTTCTCTCCCAACTTTCCAAATTCTCGCCCTCTCCCCCTCTCTCTGTCCTCTCCCCTCCTCCTCTCCCTCTCTCTCTTCCTCTCCTTCGCTCCCAACTTTCCAAATTCTCGCCCTCTCCCCCTCTCTCTGTCCTCTCCCCTCCTCATCTCCCTCTCTCTTCCTCTCCTTCTCTCCAAACTTTCCAAATTCTCGCCCGCTTCCCCTCGTTTCGTTTCCCTTGTCACGTCTTCGTCTCCGAGCCAGCCCCTCCTCATCATGATTTTCTTTTCTTTCTTACTTACTTACTTTCTTTCTTTCTTTCTTCCTTCTATCCTGTACTTAGACGAAATACCATGCACAAGAATCCATCACTTTTTTTCCCTTATATTTCTAACTTTGGATTTAGTGACGAAACAAGAATCCCTTTGCCTTTTCTTTTTTCTTCTTCGTCTTTTATTTCTAAATAGTTGATTTACAATTGCTTATTCTTCGCCATTGTGCTAAGACTTTCTATGTGAAATAAATGGGTCAAGAAGAGCTTCTGATTCATTAAAACTAATTCGAATTTGATTTGAAAACTCCTCTCGGGGGCACTGGCGAAGCTTCCTTTATTATTGACTGGTGGAGTTAATATCTGCTGTGCTGTTAATCACGGTGATATACTCAATAATAATATATACTCAATAATAATGAAAGAAAAAATATGTAAAAAAAAACGTGATCTATAACAAAAAGTGGACCTCTTATAAAAAAAAAAAAATAATGAGATTTTCAAACAACAGAATATAATCCAAGCGTGCAAAAGGATGTATTTTAGGAATTAAAAGAAAGAATAAATAAACACACAAATACAACACACCCATACCCACCCACCCACTCACCCACACACACACACACACACGTAAACCCACAAATCTCCCGAGACACGAGACAGAGTCAGTCAGAGAGCGATATGTCAGTAAGAGCGGGTAACGATGAAGTCATGCACCAATACTTAGAATGACCTACTCGCTCCTGCCACCGATTCCTAGGTCATGCAGAGGCAATAATAATAATAAAAAAAAAAAAAAAAAAAAAAAAAAAAAAAAAAAAAAAAAAAAAAAAAAAAATGAATCTACCGTCACACGAAAGCTAAATATAAAAACTGGGTCACAGGACGTGGTGCTTGAGTGGCTGTTTTTTTTTTCTTTTCTTTTTTTTTTCTTGTGCATTTCGCAAGGTTGCCTCCGAGCGTGCATGCTTACTTGAGGTTTGAAGGAGAGAGGAAGGAGAAAAGAAAAAAATAATAATGTAATGCGCATGAAAATAATCGTTTGAAACTATATCTAGGCTCAAATTCGACTTAAAACTTAATACCTATCCAAGTTCTTGTTTCTTTTAGAGTTTATAAATCGTGATTAAAATCTTACACCACCTAGCACATCTATTTGAGTTTACATACATAACGAAGGTTACACAACCAGACGCTCGCATTCGAATTTACATCCGTAATGAAGTCTGCACAGTCAGACACTTGTATTTACACAATCCGACACTCGTATTTGAGTTTATAGTCATAATCAGGTTTCCATCCTACGCTGGCATTTGAGTCAACATCCATAATCAATCTCTTACATAACATAAGAACAAAAACCTGTAACGAAAAAAGAAGAAGAAGAAGAAGAAGAAGAAGAAGTACAAGAAGAAGAAGAAGAAGAAGAAGAAGAAGACGAAGAAGAAGAAGAAGACGAAGAAGAAGAAGAAGACGAAGAAGAAGAAGAAGAAGACGAAGAAGAAAAGAAAAGAAAAGAAGAAAAAGAAAAAAAAGAAAAAAGAAAGAAAGAAAGAAAGAAAAAAAAAACGCCACCGCCGCTCCACCGCACATAAGCGAACGCGAAATTCCTTTGCGTACATCGGGAAGAATGAAGTTGCGTTCTACAAATATTTACTGCCATACCAGCACTAGCGGGCAGTCACCCGTGAAGGAGGGGTAAGGGTTGGGGTGGGGGGGGAGGGAGGGTAACCACAATAGGCGAGTGGGGGAGGGGGAGGAAGTGAAGGGAAGGGGAAGGGAGGGGAGGGGAGGGGAAGGAGGGAGAGAACAAGACTTGAAGGAAGGAAGGAGGGAGGGAGGTAGGTGGGGAGGGAGGTAGGGAGGGAAGGAAGGAGAACGGGTCGGTGGATGGAGGGAGGGAGGGAGGGAGGGAGAACGGGTCGGCGACAGGAGCGGGGTTGGGAGGGACGTAGGAAAGGGGTGGGGGTGGGGGGCGGGCGGGAAGGGGAAGCACTGACCTACAAACCAGCGGTCAAGTCGACCTTCCACCGCAGAGGCGACGTTTTCTCGGGTTTTAGTAGCGGGCGAGTGTAAGCCTCTGCTCTTTAAATCAGTACGAGAACTTCTCTCGTACTCTTGACACCATCTGTCTGTCTGTCTATTTGTTTGTCTGTCCGTCGGTCTGTCTGTCTGTCTTTATAGAAGTGCGTCTATCTGTCAGTCTCTCTCTCTCTCTATTGAAGTTTGTCTGTTTGTCTGTCTTTTTGAAGTTTGTCTGTTTGTTTGTCTATACTGGACTTTGTCTGTTTGTCTTTCTTTACTGAAGTTTGTCTGTTTGTCTGTCTTTATTGAAGTTTGTCCGTTTGTCTGTCTTTATTGAAGTTTGTCCGTTTGTCTGTCTTTAATGAAATCTTTATTGGACTGTTTGCCTCCATTGGCGTTTGTTTATCTGCCCGACGGCCTCTCTATAGAAGTATGTCTGTATGCCCTGTCTGCCTGTGTACGTACGTGTCTAAATACTAAATGTGTCTGTCTATCTATATTATCTACCTTATCCCCCACACCCACCAGAAAATAAAAAAACATTTCAAAGCTTAACACGCGCCTCCTCCTCCACACAACCCCCCTCACCCTCCCCCTCCCCCCCTCGAAATTCCTCCCACATGCCCTCGCCCAAGACGGACGCCCGACGCCCGAACCAGAAGAACGCGTGTCGTCGCTGTCGCTGTGGCTGTCGCTGTCGCCGCGCCGCCGTCATTGCGGAGGGACCTCGGGGACGCACTGTAATTACTCTACGCAGACAACATCCCCCCCATCCCCCCATCCTCCTATCCCCCTCCCCTAACACCCAAGCTACCCCCACCCTCTCTAGCCTCCCCTCCCCTCCCCTCCCCTCTGTCAGCGCCGTGTCTCGGGTGGAAAAAAAAAAACAGAACTAAAAAAAAAAAAATCCTGATTATATGCAGATGGGAATTAAAGGGAATGCTTCACGCGTCCTTTTTGGGTTTGTGTGTGAGTTGCTGTTGCTGCTTGTTTGTTTGTTTGTTATTGGGAGTGCGTCTCTTTCTCTCTCTCTCTCTCTCTCTCTCTCTCTCTCTCTCTCTCTCTCTCTCTCTCTCTCTCTCTCTCTCTCTCTCTCTCTCTCTCTGTATGTGGGTGGATGTGTGTGTGTGTGTGTGTGTGTGTGTGTGTGTGTGTGTGTGTGTGTCTGTGTGTGTCTGTCTGTCTCCCTCTCCCTCCTTATCAATCCATCGTTCTATCTCTTTTTCCCTCTCCCTCCCCTACACCTTCACCCCTCCCTCTCCCTCCCATTCCCCCTCCTTCTCCTTCCCTGAGCCGAGAGGGACACAGCCCGGGTAAGACATTATGCATCGCCGGCGGACACGTCCCCCAGATCAGAGCCGTCGCGACGCCCTTACCCAGCCGTGCCCGCAGGCGCACCCCGCAGGAGGGAGCCCGCAGGAGAGACAGAATGACTCTCTTTCGCGGTGGAGGAGGAACAGCGGCCAATTAATTCTCCTTGAGGGAGGAGGGAGGAGGGTGAGGGAGGAGGAGGAAGAGGGTGAGGGAGGAGGAAGAGGGTGAGGGAGTTGGAAGTGGAAGGTAGGGAGATGGAGAAAGGGAAAGGAAGGGAGGGGGAGGGGGAGAGGGGGAGGAGAGAGATAGAGATAGATAGATAGATAGATAGAGAGAGAGAGAGAGAGAGAGAGAGAGAGAGAGAGAGAGAGAGAGAGAGAGAGAGAGAGAGAGAGAGAGAGAGATAGAGAGAGATAGAGAGAGAGAGAAAGCGGCTATTAGTGACCGTGGCAGTGAAGGGGAGTGGGAGGGGGGAGGGGGAAAAGGGAGGAGGGAGGCAAGTGGCGATGGCGTTTCGAATGGCGTGGCGGCAGCGGCGGCAGTGACCGGGAACGCGAGCCGGGACGGGACGCTGCTGGGTCGCGGCCCACATACCGCGTCTACATCGTCCTCCTCCTCCTCCTCCTCCTCTTCCTTTTTTAATTTTCTACTTATCATTCTCCCTCCTCCTCCTCCTTTTCTTCCTCTTTTTCTTCTTTTCCTTCTCCCACTCCTTCAGCTCCACATCCCTTTCTTCTTCTTTTTCTTCCTCCTCCTTTTCTTTTCTTTTTTCCTTCTCCCCCTCCTTCATCTCCACTTCCTCTCCACCCCTTCGCACATTTACCACCTCCCACCCTGACCTCTTCGCCACCTGCCTGTCTCCTGCTCCTGGGCACGTCGCCTTGCTGACTGACATCCTCCTCAATTCCTTTAATCTGCAACCAAGGTCCCTGTGCTCTCCCTTGCACACGCACACGCGCGCGCACACACACACACACACACAAGCACAAGCACGCACACTTCCTTCCGCCTCTGTGCTAACAATCAACAGGTCCGCCTTCTCTCTCTCGGACATATTCATACCCTTAAGACACACTTATCAAACGATCAATATCAACAATAAACAAAACAAAAATCGAACACTATAAAAAATAATAAAATATTAATAAAATATAATATAATATAATAAAATAACCTATAATAAAATATAATAAACAAAACAAAACAAAACAAAAACCAGAACACTATACCAGAGACGCCATCGTTCCAAGCGACACTGGTATTGATCTTGGCTTTAAAAAATAAACAAAACAAAACAAAAAAACAGAACACTATACCAGACGTAATCGTTCAAAGCCACACTGGTATTGATCTTGGCTTAAAAAAAAAAACATTATACCAGAGACGTCATCGTTCCAAGCCACACTGGTATTGATCTTGACTTCAATTAAAAAACCGTTCCACCTCGGGCTTGCTTAATCGCCACAAAGACTCGAAGCCACAACCTCGTCACAGATGAGCGGCCGCCATGAGTTCGCAAAAAACAGTACTGACATTTAAGTCAAACCTAATCCTCGCTCGGCCGAAGGAGAGATATGATAAATGTCAAGTTTAAAAAAAAACGGAAAAGGACGAGGGTGAGAAGTGGGGGAGGGAGAGGGAGGGAGGGAGGGAGGGAGGGAGGGAGGGAGGGAGGGAGGGAGGGAGGGAGAGAGAGAGAGAGAGAGAGAGAGAGAGAGAGAGAGAGAGAGAGAGAGAGAGAGAGAGAGAGAGAGAGAGAGAGAGAGAGAAGAGAGAGAGAAGAGAGAGAGAAGAGAGAAAGAAGAGAGATGAGAGAAAAGAGAAGAGAAGAGAGAGAAGAGAAAATAGAAGAGATAGACGAGAGAAAAGAGAGAAAAGAGAAGAGAAACAGAGAGAAAGAAAAGTAGAAAGAGAGAAAAAAAATTAACGGGTCGCACCAAAGCCACGTGCGTGCGTTCGATACCGGAGCCGCGTGCGGACAAAGCCTTCATTCACCGCCAGACAAAACAGTCATTAGCGAGACGAGGCGGCGGGGACATGATGACAGCCTCCCGATGCCTGCCGTGACATTAGCTGACATTTCACGTAGGCTCAACCCTCGCTCCTCGTACCTCCGCCACCACGGCAGTCAACGGGTGAAAGGTAATGTTTAAATTAATGAATTATCAATTATCACTAGTCCAATTAATGAATTATCAATTATCACTAGTCCAATTAATGAATTATCAATTATCACTAGTCCAATTAATGAATTATCAATTATCACTACACGAACATGAATGAAAATCTATTTTCTTTTATGTAGATCGGTACACAAATAACACGTGTCTGTTGCACATATTTGTTGTGTATTCTCGGCTGGCAATCTCGCTAACCCGTGTTCAATCCCACACTGTCAGTGGATGGTTACCCCAGGCCATTCCTTGCAACACAGGAGGGTAATTTAGATGCAAGATAAACACACAGACGCAATACGACTTGGAGAAACAAGAACCTGTCATCACACCACACCCTGAATCAGTATTAATTCATATTTCCCTTACCATCATTATCATTATTATCATCACCATTACCCTTATCAGAAAGGACGCTCCTCTAAGCCACCTCTCCTCCATTCAGCCTTCCTGGGACTCTACCGGAACTTGCAATAGCTTCGCAATGGCCTCTCCTTGTGTACTTCCGGCGGCCCCTTATCGCCTGCCGAGGTAGCCCCAGGCTCCTCACCCCCAACCCCACCCCTCACCACCCCCAAAACCATCCTCCACCAACTTAATTAAAGGCATAAAGGTTACATTACTACCCCCCTCCCCCTCCCCTCTACTCCCCTCCCTCCCTCCCTCCGTTGATGACTGCCCACCTCCCGAGTCCCAACGCATATATTCACGCCCACGGACACGACTTCGCATTCCGGCCCCAAATCCAATCACGCCCTTCGGCCCTTCGTCAGCGTGTGCCCCAGTGACCCCCCCCCTCCCCCGAGTGGCGGTGGTGGACGCGGGCGACATAGCAGAGCGGCACTGCCAGCCCGCCCGCGAGCCCGCCCGCCAGCCCGCCCTCATGCCTATCCCCGTCGCGAGCGCTGGCCGCAACCAGGTAACAAGCTTGGCCCTCGAACCTACTAGATAGAACCTCGAACCTCGGCGTGCCTCACAGTAACACCAGAACCTTCCGTGTAGATTGCCGAGAATTCCCTTCCTTTCCCCTCCCTCTCTCCCTCCTTCCCTCCCTCCCTCCCCCCCTCCCTCCCTCCCTCCCTCCCTCCCTTCCTTCCCTCCCTACCGCCTGTGACGTCCACTTCTTCCCTCTCGGAATGTTTATAAATTCTCCACTTCCTACACTAATGAGCGTAGAGCGTGGAGCGGTGGAAGTGGGGGTGAGGGGAGGGGAGGGAGGGGAGGGAGAAGGGAGGGGATGTAGGGGAGGGAAAGGAAAAGGAAGGAGAAGGGGAGAGGGAGAGGGAGATACTAAGAATAAGAAAAGATAAAAAGACCAGAGAGAAAATGTGAAAGACATAGAAACCCCCCCCCCCAAAAAAAAAAAAAAAAAAAACAAGCCCGCAGACCCACACCAACACAAATGACCATAACACGTAAACCAGGCGAGCGCCACCAGACCCTCCCACCTCCCACCCTCCACCCCCACCCCACCCCACCCACTCCTCCTCCTCCTCCCAAGCCGAGCCAAACACCTGAGCACTTTCCGCTCATATTGTTCTCACGTCATTATTAACCGCCCCCCGAAACCCGCGCCTCCGGACAACATGGCGAGGACTTCAAGGGGGCGGGGGAGAAAACCACCCCCTTTTTTTTGTGTCGTCGCTGTCATTTCTCCGGTGCGTGGATTATGCTTCGGTCTACGTGGGGACAAGGCTGGACTACGTCAATGGTGAATAGATGGTACCCTGCGTCACGTCGCGTCACGTCACGTCAATGTCACGTCACGTCACGTCTACGTCACTCCGTTGTCCTGACACATTGTAAGCGGTTCAATTCATACTTACTTACGCGACAGTCTGGCGTCATCTCACCTGACTTGCAAAAGGAGTCAACAAAAAGATTGGCAAATCATTCAACATCTCCTTGTCTTACCACGAGAAAAAAAAACAAGAAAGAAAAAAGAAAACAAGTGCATAAAGAGGCGGGTCAATGGCGTAAGTAGACTTACAAAATACCTATAAACCCGGAGAGACGATACTTACATTCTCCGAGTATCAACAAAATGCTTGAAACGATGACGTGCATTCACAAGCCAAGGACACACAAATAGATGTTTATCATAAACACGCAAACACAATCACACACACACACACACACATACATACATACATACATGAACATATACGTGTGCGTATGCGTGAGTGTGCGTGCGTCTCGTGTACGTATGCGTGAGTGTGCGTGTGTCTCGTGTACGTATGCGTGAGTGTGCGTGTATCTCGTGTACGTATGCGTGAGTGCTTGTGTCTCGTGTACGTATGCGTGAGTGTGCGTGTATCTCGTGTACGTATGCGTGAGTGTGCGTGAGTGTGCGTGTGTCCAGTGTACGTATGCGTGAGTGTGCGTGCGTCTCGTGTACGTATGCGTGAGTGTGCGTGTGTCTCGTGTAACATATGCGTGAGTGCTTGTATCTCGTGTAACGTATGCGTGAGTGTGCGTGTGTCTCGTGTACGTATGCGTGAGTGTACGTGTATCTCGTGTACGTATGCGTGAGTGTGCGTGTGGTGGAACGTGTACATCCCCCCCCCATCCCCCTCATATTTCCCACCGAGAATGTTCTGCTTCCAAACAGCGTTCCATAAATTCAATTCCGCGTCCAAGATGCGCTGCCTGCCCCAAGGAACGAGGTCCGTTGGAGAGGCGACCCTGAACCCAGATCTCTCTCTCTCTCTCTCGCTCTCTCTCTCTTTCTCTCTCTCTCTTCGCTCTCTCTCTCTCTCTCTCTCTCTCTCTCTCTCTCTCTCTCTCTCTCTCTCTCTCTCTCTCTCTCTCTCTCTCTCTCTCTCTCTCTCTGTCTCTCTGTCTCTCTGTCTCTCTGTCTCTCTGTCTCTCTGTCTCTCTGTCTCTCTGTCTCTCTGTCTCTCTCTGTCTCTCTCTGTCTCTCTCTGTGTGTGTGTGTGTGTGTGTGTGTGTGTGTGTGTGTGTGTGTGTGTGTGTGTGTGTGTGTGTGTGTGTGTGTGTGTGTGTGTGTGTGTGTGTGTGTGTGTCTCTTTCTCTTTCTTTCTTTCTCTCCCCCCCCCCCCTCTCTCTCTCTCTCTCTCTCTCTCTCTCTCTCTCTCTCTCTCTCTCTCTCTCTCTCTCTCTCTCTCTCTCTCTCTCTCTCTCTCTCTCTCTCTTTCTCTTTCTTTCTTCTCTCTCCCCCCCCCTCTCTCTCTGTCTCTGTCTCTGCCCCCCCCCCCCTCTCTCTCTCTCTCTCTCTCTCTCTCTCTCTCTCTCTCTCTCTCTCTCTCTCTCTCTCTCTCTCTCTCTCTCTCTCTCTCTCTCTCTCTCTCTCTCTTTCTCTGTCTCTGCCCCCTTCTCTCTCTTTCTCTGTCTCTGTCTCTGCCCCCCCCCCCTTCTCTCTCTCTCTCTCTCTCTCTCTCCCTCTCTCTCTTCCCTCTCTCTCTTCCCTCTCTCTCTCCCCTCTCCCCTCTCCCCTCCCTCCCTCTCCCTCTCTCTCTCCCTCTCTCTCTCCCTCTGTTTTCCCCGTGGCGCTTAATTAAGCGACATCTGGCGTGCATCGCCATAAACCTCCAAGCGAAAGACAAACCTGTTCGCAAAGGCTTAAATTAACCTCGACGTGATCAAGCCGTTATTCCACTCCCGAGAAACGAAATGAAATGGTTCACAAAAACGCCAAATTAAAAGAAAAAAAAATAGCCTAAAGGCAAATTAAAACTACTCAAGCAACCGTCAAAAACAACATACTTTCTAAACTACAAAACTCATTCCACCACCAAAAAAAAGTAAAATCCGTTACACAGAAAAAAGAGACCCAGACAAAAAAAGGGAAAAAAAAAACAATAATAAAAAAAAATATATATAAATAAATAAAGCATCCACAGGAGCAGATTATATGCAGATTCGATTCCGAACAAGGCCGGGACCGGAGAACACGAGATACCAATTACACGAACCCTCGCTGTGGAATCCGGCATACATTAACACTAAGAAACCGCTACCCGCTTTTGTGTCAACTCAGAGAAACCGTTCGTCGTCTTTATCAATCCAATAAGAAAGCGCTTGCCGTCTTTAAGCATATTCTACTTCCGCAACGTTCGTCTCTCAAAACAAAAACATCCGTACGTAAAATACAATAACGAAAAGGCAATATCGTCAGGCAAAACAAAAACAAAAACAAAAAAACAAATAATAACAATCTCAACTCCACCCCAAAATCATATCCAGAAAGACGAAAAAAACAAAACAAAAAAAAACAAAGCCACATTAACACAAATCTCTCTCCTCCATTTAACATTCCACATCTTAGAGAAAAGAAAAAAAAATATATGAAGAGATGCCACAGACTAGTAGCTTCCAGCATCTCAGCTCTTACATTTATTAGAGGGAGAAGGTGGGAAATGAGAAGGAGGGTGGGGGTGGGGGTTGAGGAGGGGAGGAGAGAAGAGCATTGGGGAGAGATAGGAGTAGGAGGAGGAGGAAGAGGATGAGGATGAGGAGTAAGAGGAGGAGGAAGAGGAAGAGAAAGAGGAGGAGAGGGGAGGAGAGGGGAGGAGATGAGACGAGACGAGAGAAGAGAGGAGAGGAGAGAAGAGAAGAGAAAGGAATAGAGGAGGACGGGGGAGATATGAAAAAGACAAACACCACCACCACAGCAACAACAAGAGGAAAAGAGATGGAGGCCAAGAACGGTATAACGCCAAGGCTGTAATTAAGGTGCTACAGGTTGTCGTAATTATACACCTCGCGGCATTCATAACCCGGAGGACAAGTTCGTGACACATAGGCGAAAGGCGGATGGCGCTCCTCGGAGAGTTATGGCGAGGGACGCAAGGACCTTGGGGAGAGGGAGAGATGCAGGGGGGAGGGGGGGCGAGAGATGGAAAGTGCAGGGGGGGGGCGAGAGATGGAGAGGCGGGGGAGGGCGTGGTAGAGGGAATGGGAGAGGGAGAGGGAATGGACGGATAGAGAGATGCAGGGGGGAGGGGGCGTGAGTTGGGGTTGCCAGGGGGCGAGGGATGGTTTGAGATAGAGGGGATGGAGGGATGGATGGAGGGAGTGGTTTGGTTTTGGATGGAAGGGGATAGTAGTTTGAGGGGGGAGAGAAAATAAGAGGGTTGGAAGAAGAGAAAATAAGTGGGTAGGGTTGAAGGGTGGGGAGTAAAAATGGGAAACAGAGAGCTAGGGAGTGGGGGGAGGAAGATGGGAGGGAGCGTGCAGTGGAGGGGGGAGGAAAAGGGGAGATAGAAGAAGATGCAAGAATGAAAAGGGAGGCAGGAGAAAAGGGTGTAGGAGAAAAGCGGGTAGGGTGAGATAGGGAGTTAGAGGGGGGTAAGGGTTGTGGGTAGAATGGGGTAATGTAATTGGTGGGGGAATGAGTGTGTCCAGGGTTTTTGAAGTAAGAGGGTTGGGGGAAGAAGAGAAGGAATAGAGATCTAGTAGGGAGAAAGTAGGCAAGGGGGGAGAGAGGGAGATGGGATAGAGGAAAGAAGGGTGAAAAAGGGTTATGGTTAGTGAGTAGTGAGTAAGGGAGCGAAAGAGGGGAATAAGAGGGGGGAAGAGGGAGAGAGAGGGGAAAGGTATAGAGATGGATAAGCAGGGGAGGGGGAGAATGGGGAGAACGGGAAGAGGGAGAGGAGAGGGAGAGGGATGGACGGTGAAAGGAAATGGCAGGGGGGAGGGGGGGCGAGAGATGGAGATGCAGGGGGAGGGGGGAGAGATGGGGAGACGGGAGAGGGAGTGGGAGAGGGAGAGGGATGGACGGATGGAGAGATGCAGGGGGAGGGGGGGGAGAGATGGAGATGCAGGGGGAGGGGGGAAGATGTGAGTCCGGAGTTGGGATGGGAGAGGAAGGGAAGAAGTTGAAGATGGAAAGTTGGAAGGTGGGGGGGAGTAATAAAGAAGGAGGAGGGAGGGGGATGTGTGGGTGGTGGTGGGGGTGGGTTGTGTGGGGGTTTTGTTGTGTGTTTTTTGTTGTTGTGTTGTGTTTGGTTTGATGTGTTGTGTGAGTTTTTTTTATTTGAGAGGAGTTGTTGTTTTGTGGTGGTTTTGTGTTTATTTTGATTTAGTTTTATTTGAAAGTATTTTGTATGATTTAAGATGTATTTGTTTATGTTTTTTTATATAGTTTTTTGAAATTGGTTTTTTGTTGTGTTTTTTGTTTGTTAGTTTGTGTTTGTTATGTTTTTATAAGATTATTGAAGCTTAGGTAAATATCATAAATTAGTTACAAAACATACAATAACCCCTCACGTGGCGACCTACAAAGAGCGCGGATTCCAGCTCGTTTCAGGCCACGCACCGTGCGCCAACCCAATTACAAGCAAAAGAAACAAAGCAAAAAAAATATCACAAAGACGTGGGGCATCTCCTTTTTGAGTGATGATAAAAAGTGGACCCAAAGAAAAAGAAAAGAAAAAAGAAAGGAAAAAAAAAAAAAAAACACCTAAAATAGATTTCTCGCGGGCGGCCCTCCAACTTGACTCGTATGGCATGCACCAGGGTCTAATATATACCAGGGTCTTATATGCACTAGGGTCTAATATACACTAGGGTTTAATATACACCAGGGTCTAATATACACCAAGGTCTAATATACACTAGTCTAATATGCACTAGGGTCTAATATACACTAGGGCTTAATATACACCAGGGTCTAATATACACCAAGGTCTAATATACACCAGGGTCTAATATACACTAGGGCCTAATATACACTAGGGTCTAATATAAACCAGGGTCTATCATACACTAGGGTCTAATACGCACTATGATAGGGCTCACGGGAACATAGCTGCGAGGAGAAGCCGAACACTCGTCTAATCAGTAGAAATAATACAATAACACGAATGGCTGATGATTTATCTTAAATAACGGTTGTTAATTGATCTTGATATTCTTTCACGTTCAGTATGTTCACCCATTTCCAGCCGAACCCCCCAATATAATAGAGAAACAAAAGGCATAAAAACATGTAAAAATGCCACTATAATAAGGTAAAGATGCATAAATTAGAAGTAAATAAATGCACCGACGAGGGAGATGGGGAGGGAAGGGAAGGAGCAGAATGAGAAGAGACGGAGGGTGAAAAAGAGGAGAAAGAAGAAAACAAGGAGGAGAAAAAAGAGGAGGCGGAGAAGAAGTAAGAAAATGAGGATTAGGAAATGAGAAGAAAACAAGGAGAAATTAAAGAGAAGAGAAGGAGGCGGAGAAGACAAAGGAAAATAATAATAAAAATCAGAAGAAGAGAAGAGGAGAGGAGAGGAGAGGAGAGGAGAGGTGAGGAGAGGAGGAGAAACACCCAAAGTGTGACTCAAGGCCACAGGAACGTGGACATGAATTCCCACAGACGGCACTCAGTCGTGACACGGGGCCACACGGGGGGAGAATCACCAGCGCGCGGTTGGAGAGATGCTGCGGGGAGAGGAGATGAGGGGGGGGGGGGGAGATGAGGGAAGAGAGAGGAGAGAGGAGAGAGTAGGGGGGAAAGAAGAGGAGAGAGGAGGGGGGGGAGGGGAGAAGAAGAGGAGGGAGGAGAGGGGGAGGAGGAGGGAGGAGGGAAGAGGAGGGAGGAGAGGGAGGGGGGAGAAGAGGAAGGATGAGAGGGAGGGGGGAAGAAGAGGAGGGAGGAGAGGGAGGGGGGAAGAAGAGGAGAGAGGAGAGAAGAGGAGTACAGAGAAGAGGAGGAGGGAGTAGGAGAATAGAGGAGCGGGAAGAGGGAGGGGGAAGAGAAGATACAGAAAAAGAAGACAAAAAAAAGAAAACGAACAAGAAGAAGAAAAACAAGAAGAAGGAGGAGGAGGAGGAGGAGGAGGAGGAGGAGGAGACGGCTTGCGTGATATATGGGAAGCTAATTGAATAAGGAAAAATAATGAAGAATGGGCGTGCGCCTTTGTCTACGCGTTTGCGATAGCCATCTAAACTAACGGAGAAGTGGGAGAGGGAGGGAGGGAAGGGGAGGGAGGGGAGGGGAGGGGGAGGGGAGGGGAGGGGGGAGGAGGGAGGAGAGGGGAGGAGAGTGAAGAGAGAAGAGAGAGAGTAGAGTGAGAGAGGAGGAGAGGGAGAGAGAGAGAGAGAGAGAGAGAGAAGAAGTAGTGATAGAAGAGGAGAATGTAGAGAGAAGAGTGAGAGAGTAGAGAGAGAAAGAGAGGAAGTTGATAAGAGTGAGAAAGAAGAAGAGAGAGATAAAGAGAAAGAGTAGAATAGTGTGTTAGAAGAGATAGAAGTGAGTAAGTGGAAAATGGGAGTGTAATAGAGACAGTCAGACCATGCCACAAACAGGATAAACATACTGGTTAAAGTAGAGTAAAAGTATATGTTATTAAGCAATGAGGGAAAGTGAGGTAAGTAAGAAAAAATTTGTGATTTAGGTTGAGAAGGAAAATGAGATGGTAATATAGCGTAGCAAGAGTCTTCTCACCCTTTCACGATGTAGCGGTAGAATTCAGAAAAAAAAGAATTAACTAAAAAATTATATTATTAAACCTCGGATACGTACTACAACGAATATAAAAGAAAAATATCATTAAACATCGTAGCATATAATTATAATTATAAAATATAAAAAACAATACGAACTCAAAAATTACCACAAAATAAAATCTCCAAATAACATCCAATAATTTCGAATAAAGTAAGAAAAAGAAGATTGATAGATTTGTAATGTTTAGTATAGGTAAAAGCAGAAAAGAATATTATATGGAAGTGGGTAGAGGGGTTGATGAGGGGGACTTGATAGGTGGGGTCACGGGAAGGGGGGAGGTGGAGGAGGTATTAGTAGACGATTGAGTGGGAGGGGGGGGGGATAGAAGGAAGTCGAAGGGAAGGGACGAGGTGAGCTTCTTCTCCAAATACCCATCACCTAATACTACGTGAGCGTCACACCTACGGGATTTTGGATTTTGATGTATAAGAATTTTAGAGAGGGGGTAAATAAATGAGATGTGGAGACGTAAGAGATAGGGGTAGGTAGGGGGGGGGGGGGGGGATTAGAGGATTTGGGGGTGTGACGTGTGTGGGTGGTGGGTATGAAGGTGGTAGGTGGAGGGGGAAGTGGATATGTAAGTATTGTTTTTGTAATAGGTGGTGGTTTATGTTGTAGGGTTGAGGAGGTAATAAAAGAGACAAAAAGGTTTAGGGAGGAGTAGTTTTCATTTGGGTTAGGGATTAGTGGGTTTTGGTGTTTTTTAGTTGGTGGTTTTGGTGTGGAGTGTTTTTGATGTAAGTGGGGGTGGGTGGGTAGGTGTAAGCGTTGGTTGTTTGTTGGGTTTTGAGTGTGGAGGTGTGTGTGGTTTTAGGGGAAGGGTAGAAGGAGGTGTGTGGGTAGTGGGAGGGGTTGGTGGGTGGGTGGGTTGGTGGGTGTTAGGTGGTGTTAGTGATGTGTGGGTGTAAGTGTTTTGGGTGTTGTGTATGTATTATGTGTGTTTTTTGGATGTGGTATGTGTTGTTTTTGTTGTTTGTTTTTTTTTAAGATTGAAATGTTGGAATTAATGTATTTTTATAGTTTTATTTTATTATTTTTAATATGTTGGAAATTATATTTTTTTTTTTTTTTTTTTTGTTATTTTTGAAATTTTGTGATAGTAGTTGATTTATATAGTTATTGAGTTTGAGTTTTAATAGTAATATAAGTAGATGGTAAGATTGTGAGTAAAGTAATAATTATATGTATTTTTTGAATATGAGGTTATATAATAATTTATTATGTTTTAATTTGGAATGGGTGAGATAAAGTTAAAAGGTAAGAAAAGGAAAAAATAAAAAGAAAAAGAGAAAGAGAAGAAAATAATAGAAAAAGGATTGGAAAATTGGTGGTTGTGTAGTATGGGGGGTTTTGTAGGGGGAATAGGGTGGGGGGGGGGGGGAAAGAAAGTGGGAAGTATTGTTGAAAAATGAATTGATGTGGGTTTATAGAGAGAAGATAGATAGGAAAAAATATATAGATGAAAATGGATAAGATGTGAGAAGGGTTGAGAGTTGGTGTTTGGGTGGAGGAGGTTTAGAGTTGTGATGAGGAATTGAGATAGGTATATTGATAGTGAGAGAGAGAAGAGAAGAGAAGGGAGAGAATTAGAGAGATAATGTGTGAAAGATAGTAAAGAAGTACGTTAGAAATAATTAAATAATATAAAGGTAATTAAAAGAGTAAAAGGAGGATAATAAGAATAGTAGATAAATAATATAAAATAATAAGAAAAAATCATTAAACAGGATTATATTGAATGTGTTGGAAGGGAAAGTAATTGTAGAGGATAAGAGAATGATAGTTTTATTAGAGAATTGGATGTATTAGTAGATAGTTTGTTATGTTAGTAAGGGTTGGGTAATGGTGATTTATTTGGGAGGTGTGTGTGTATGGTGTTTGGGATTGTAGGGATATGGTAGGGAGGATGTTGTTTTGTGGTGGTATGGTTGGGGGTGGTGTGGGAAGGGGTTTGGGGTGTTTTGTGGGGGGGGGGGGTGTGGGGGGGGGGGGGGGGGGGGGGGGTGGGGTGGGGGGTGGGGGGGGTTGTGTGTTTTGAGGTTTGGTGTGTTTGTGTGTGTGTTGTGTTTTTGTTTTGAGTGTGTATGAGTGTGTGTATGTAAGTTTGGGTGTTAAGTTTATGAGTGTATTAATTTTTGGAGTTATTTGTTGGTGTGAGTGTGTTTGTTTGTATAAAATTAAATATATATAAATATAATAATATTTTTTTTTTTTATTATGTGTAGTTTATGATTTGTTTGTTATAATGATATATATATTGAGATTTTTATATTTTTTTTATTTTGTTTATTTGTTGTTTTTTATTTATAGGGTTTTGGTTGGTTGGGGTGAGGGTTTGAGTGTTTTTGTGTGTGTGTATTGTTGGTGTGTTTGTTGTTGGGTTGTTTTTGTGTTTTTTGAGTGTGTTGTTTTTTGGTGTGTGGTTTTATGTGTTGTGATGTTGTTGTTGTTTTGTTGGTTTTTGTTGTGAGTGTTGTGTGTTGTTGTGTGTTGTGTGGTTTGTGTGTTTGTGTGGTTTGTGTGGTGTTGTTGATGGTGGGGGATTGAGTGTATAAATGATGGGTGGTTAAATTGTAAGGAAATGGGTAGGAATGTTATTTAAAATGGAAATTAATAGTTGAATAGTATTTGTGTTTTGGATTTAAGGGGAGTAATAGAGTGTGGGGGGGTAAATAATGGTGTTGTGGGTTTTTTTTTTTTTAGTGAGTGTTGTGTGAGTGTTAGTTTTTGAGTGTTTGATTTTTGTGTTTAAATGATATATTTTTGAAGGTTTTGTTTTGTATTTATTATGTATTTTTGTTGTGTGTGTTTTTGTGTGTGTGTTTTTTTTTATTTATTTATATATATATATGTGAGTTTTTTGTGGTTGTGGGTGTGTGGGTGTATGTGGTAGTATTGAGGTAGGTTAAGAGTGTGTTGGTTGTTTAAAAAAATAATGGATGTTAATGATGTAATAAAAAAAAAAAAAGGGATAAGGAAAATATTAAAAAGGGGGAAAAGGAAGGGGGAATAGAAAAATGTGGTGAAAAAAAATAGGATAGAAAGAGGGAAAAGGTGTGGGTGGGAGTGGTGTGGGTTGTTGTTGTATTGTTTGTTTGGGGGGTTGTTTGTATTTGTTTTTTGTGGGTTTGATGGTGGGATGTTATGGGTTTGGGGGTTGGGTGGTGTGGGGGGGGGGGGGGGTTGTTGGTTGTTGGGTGTTGGGGTTATGTATGGGTGTTAAGAAGGATGTTTGGGGTGAATAATATGTTTGATTTTTGTAGTAATGTAAAGTTTAGTTGTTGGTTGGGGGTGTGGGGGATTGTGGTAAGTTAAGATTTTGGTATTATTGTGTTTGATTTTGATTTTAATTTTTGTGGAAATAATTGTTTTGGTGTTAAGGTTTATATAAATTTGGTTTTTTTTTGATGAAATTTATGTAGTAGTATGTAGTTTGTGTTGGGGTTTTTTATTTTGAATTTGGGTGTTTTTGGGTTGTGTTTGTGGATTTTGGTTTTTTATTGGGTAGGTGGGGTGTTTTTGTTTTGTATTTATTATTATAATATTTTTTTGTGGTGTGTGTGTTGTTTGTTTGTTTTGGGTTGGTTGAGTTTATTTTGTGTTGTTTATTGTTAAGGAGGGGTTTTGGTTGGGTTTTTTTTTGTTTTTTGTTTTTTTTTTTTTGGTGTTGTGTGTTTTTTGTGGGGTTTTTGTTGGTGGTTTGTGTTAGGTTTGTGGGGGGTTTTTTTTATTTTGGGTTTGTTTTTTTGTTGTTTTTTTTTTTTTTTTTTTTTTTAAGGGAAAGTTTGAAGAAAAAAATGAGGAAATTATGATAGGGATTAAAATTTATGATGAGGAAGGGAAGGGATAGTGTTTGTGGATGGAAATATTGTGAGAGAGAGAGAGAAGAGAAGAAGATAGAGATATAATATAGAGATAGAGAGAGATATGAGAGAGAGAGAGAGAGAATATAAGTTAATAAGATATAGAGAGAGGAGAGATAGAAAGAGATAATTAAATATAGATATGAATAGTGTATTGATATCAAAGAATAGTTTTATAATTAAAGTAAATTATTAATGTATATATTTAAATATAAAGTATTGTTTTAAATGTAAAAGTAAAAAGGAGGTTATTATTTATGAATGAATAAGGATAGAGAAAGAAGGAAAGTTGTTAGATAGAAATAATTATTATGGAGGGAGAATTGTGAGTAAGAAAAAACAAAGATATAGATAATTATGGGAATTAAGAAGAGATAGGTTCAAATATAAATAAGTAGTAAATATTAAGTAAAAAGGGAAGGAGAATAAGAAGAAGGAGGAAGTATAGAGATAGTAGGAAAGTAAAAGATAGGAAGGGAAATTAGTGATATTAAGGAAAGAATTTGATAGATGAAAAGAAGGATGAATGGAGTGAATGAATAAGAAAAAATAATAGAATAAGTATTGGAATAAGAAATAAGGTTAAAAGAGAAAAAGGAAAAAGGAAGGAGATTAGAAGAATGGGTAGGAGATAGAGAAGGAGTAAAGAAGATAGGAAAAGAATGGGATAGATGAGAAGAATATGGAAGGGAAGAGGAAAAAAATGAAAAATGCAGGATGAAGAAAAGGGAGGAGGAATTTAGGGGGAGGGAGGGGGTATAGGAAAGAATGGGGAAAGGTGATGGTGGATGGAGGAAGAGGAGAAGGGAAGGAGGTAGGGGAAAAAGGAGAAGAGGAAAGAAGAAAGAGAGAGAGAGAGAGAGGGAGAGAGAGAAAAAAATATTAAGAGGGGTTAAGGTTGGATAGGAAAAATTGAGATATTGGGAAGAATGTGGGGGGAGAAGGTGTAGAGAAGAGTTTTGTAAGTATGTCTATGTATATGTATTATGTATATGTATAAGAAAAATGAAGTAAATATATATGTATATATATGTAGAGGGTTAGAGAGAGATATAAGAGAGAAGAGATAGAGAGTGATAAATAGATATAAGAAGGAGAGATAGATATAAGAGGAGATCGAGATGATGGATACGATATATATGTTTTTATTGGTATTAAATATTTTATATATAGAGAATAGAGGGAGAGATATAAAAAGGTTTTTTTAATTGAGTTGTGTTGGTGTTAATTACATGCAAAATAATATATATGGTTGAATAATTAAAAAATAAAAAGAAAGAAAAAACCAAATACAACATTTTTTTTAAAAATATAGATAATAAGATATAGAGCGAGCTTAGAGTGAAAAAAAAAAGTCTTACAACCAAACTCCAAAATCAGTACAACTAGGTAAAATGTGGGAAAGAAGTGAGCATGAAAAATTGGATATATAGTAGGTATGGATGTGAGGGAGGTGGGATCGGTAGAGGTGTTTATAATAACTAGGTAGATATTGAGCTGTGAATTGAGAATAAATAGGAGAAAGAAAAAATGAAGAGTATGTTGATATTGGGGTAGGAAGAATGGAAGAAAAGAATAGTATATAGATGGGAGATGAATAAAGGTAATGATAAGGGATGAGAAAGGGAGGGAAAATTAAATTATAAAGGTGGAAGTTAGAGATGTAATAAAGAATATATAATAAAGAGAGAGAGAAATAAAAGAAAGAAAGAAAGAAGAAGGAAAGAGAAAGAAAGAAAGTAAAGAAAGAGAAAGAAGAAAAATGAAGGAAGAAAGAAAGAAAGAGAGATATAAATAAAGATGAGAAAAAAATAGAATGAAAGAAAGAATAAGGAAGGAAGAAGAAAGAAGAAAGAAGGAAAAGAAAGAAAAGAAGAGGGTAAAATAAGATAGGGAATATAGAAATTGTTTTGGGGTTAGGATTTAAAGAAGAAAAGAAGTGAAGAGAGGGTAATGGAAGGAGAAGGAAGAAGAAGATAAAGAGTAGGTTATTATAGGTATTAAAGTAAAGGAATGATGGGGTGGGGGATTTTTTGTGTGGTGGTATTTTGGTTTTTTGTGTTTTTTTTTTTTTGTGTTTTTTTTTTTTGATGTGTTGTTTTTTTTTATTATATTTTTGGTTTGTTTGTTTTTTTGTGTGTGGTTTTTTATGTGTGTTGTTTGTGTTTATGTATTTTGTGTTTGTGTTTGTTAGATGGATATATTATTATTAGGGTGTAATATATGGGGGGGGGGAGAAATAGAGTAAGGAAAATAGTTAAAATAAAGGATGTAAAGAAAGAAAGATTAGAATAGAAGATTTAATAAGGTTAGTTAGTTAGAGGGAGAATAATAGTAATAGGGTATATTATTTTATTTTTATATATTAATTAATGTGGATTATAGAATTGGGTGTATATAAGAAAAATAAAAAAAATAAAAAAGAATGTTAATAAAAATAAGAAAAATAAAAAATTATAAAATAGATAGATAGTAAGTGATGGAAAGGTTTAAAAATGTAGATTGATAAATATGGGATGGGAGGGTTTTGTAGGTTGTTTGTTGGTTTGATATTTTTGGTTTTGTTTTGTGGATTGTTTTGTTTTTATATATATTAAAATGTTACAAGTTTATTTTGTTATATTATAAGTGGGTGTTTTTACGATTGAGTGATTTTTTATTTAATTATAATATTTAATACTTTTTTTTAAGAAGTTTTATAGATAATATGATTAAAAAAATTAAAAGTAAAGAGAGGAATGAAAGGGGAAGGGATAGGGTTGAGGGTGGGAGTGAAGAAGATGGTCCGGCAAGTGCAGAGCCGCGTCGCGCAGCACCGCATGACAAGGCTCGTAGCGCCACCAGGTGTTACCCTTGCCACTTGCTTCTCTCATTACCTGCGCGATTCCTGTTACTGTCACTTTTTTTTCTTTTCTTTTCTTTTCTTTTTTTCTTTTGTCTATTTCTGGCCAGTCCCGATCCTGCGGTCCTGTCTCTTGGGGTCTTCTTTACCCCCCCCCTCTCCCCCTTCTTCTCTCTCTAAATACCATCTCAAGATCTAGACTGAGACACTAGAAAAAAAAATGAAATAAAATGCGTTTTTTTTTCAAGTACACATGACCTTACCCTATCACCCCCCCCTCCCTCTCTCTCTCTTCTCTCCATCATTCTCTCTCTCTTCTCCATCCCCTCCTCTCATCTCACTCTCTCCTCTCAGCTCTCTCTCTTCTCTCTCCGTCTCTCTCTCTCACCCTCCTCCTTCCTCTCCCGGTTCTAGGAAGTCCTCTCTCGGCTCTCTCACCTCCTCTCCTCCACCTCCTCTCCTCACGTCTCCTCTCTCTCGTCGATCTCCTCTCACCCCTCCTGTCCGTCATCTCTCCCTCTTTCTCTCTCTCTCTCCGCCCATAACATTCCTCCACTTCCTTATTATATCAAGCACCCTCCCCTCCCCTTCCAACCCACCCCTACCAACCCACCATTCCCCCCCCCTAACCACCCACCTCCCCTCCCTCCTCCCTCAGCCCGATCCCCGCCTTCTTCCCGCCGTGACTCATGCGGGCGTAATTATGACCAACGCAAATATTACCGCCTTGTTCTACACCGCGCCTGGAAGCTACGCCCACCGTCGCTCCCCCGTCACCCCCTCCTCACCTCCCCCCTTCCCACTCGTGTTATGATCCACAGGAAACGCCGTGTGAGAGAAAGAAGGAGAGATAGAGAGAGATAGAGATAGAGATAGAGATAGAGAGAAGCGAGATCAGAGAGACATGGAGAGAGAGAGAAGAAGAGAGGAAGAGAGAGTAGAAAGAAGAGAGAGAGTAGAGCGAGAGAGAAAGAGAGAGAGAAGAGAGAAAGAGAGAGAGAGAAGAGAGGAAGAGAGAGAGAGAGAGAAGAGAGAAAGAGAGAGAGAGAGAGAGAGAGAGAGAAAGAGAAAGAGAAGAGAGAAAGAGAGAGAAGAGAAAAAGAAGGAGAAAAAGAGAGAGAAGAAAAGAGTGAGAGAAGAAGAGAAAGAGAGAGAGAAAGAAGAAAGAAGAGAGAAGAGAAAAGAGAGAGAGAAGCGAAGAAAGAGAGAGGAGAAGAGACGAATTAAGAGAGATAAAGATAAAGTGAGACAAGAAAGAAGGAATAGAAATAAGTAAGAACAAGTGAAAGAAAAGTGAAGAGCAGCGCGAAGAAGAAATAAAACGAGAAAAGTGATTCATACAAAGGAAAACGTGAAGCAAAGCGTGAGTCCATCCATATAAATTATACTTATCTATACATAGAGAGATAAGACAGGAATAGTAAGTGATAATAGAGGATGGATAAATAGATAGACAGAGAGAATACAGAACTAGTCAGAGAAAGAGAAGAGAAGATGAGAGTGAGTGAAGAGAGAGATGAGAAGAGAGAAAAGAGAGAAAGAGAGAGAGTAGAAGAAAGTGAGAGAGAAAGAGAGAGAGAGTGTGTGATTAATTAGTAGAAAGAAGAGAGAAGAGACAGTGAGATTAAAGTATAGGGGTATTAGTGTTAGTGTAGAGGAGAGTGTGAAAAGATGTGTTGAGAAGAGATAAAGAGTGTATGTGATTAAAAATAAAAGTTAATAGTAATATATACATAAATAGTATGTTTGGATTATAATATGTGTGTAAGTAATGAAGAGAGAGAGAGAGAACAAGAGTTTGAGTAAGTGATTGAGTGAGGAATGTAAACAAAAAAATAGGAAATATAAAAATTGTATAAAGGTAAATAATAATTGAAATTAGGAAGTACTATGAGCTATTAAAGGTTCAGAGGTCACACGTCGAAAAAAGAAAATATTATATAATTCGAGTATTAATTGGGGATTTTAAGGTTAATTTTTTTTTAATAATTTCTTATGAATTTATGTATGGAGTGATAGGAGGTATATTTTTTTTTGGTATTAATTTTTTTTTTATTGATTGGGTAGTGTAATGTAGGAGAGTTTTTGGTGGGGGGTTGGTTTTGGTGGGGTATGGTGGGTTTGTTAGGGTGGGGTATGGATGAGGGTGTGTGGTTTGGGTAATGGGTGGGTGGGGTGGGTGGTTGGTGGATTTATTATGGGAGGTTTATGGAGGATTGGTTGGGTTTGGGTTGGTGTGGGTTGTTGGGTGTGTTGTTGGGGTTGTGTGAGGTGTGTGGGTGGGTGGTGGTGGGTGTTTTTTGGTGGGTGTTGTGTTTGTTTTGGTTGGTGTTATGTTTTGATGTGGGTGGTTTGGGGTGGGTTTTTTGTTGGTTTTTTAGTGTTGTATGGTGTTTGAATATTTTTTTTATTGGGGGTTGTTTGTATAGGGTTGTGTTTGGTTTTGGTGTTGAGTTTTTGTTTGTTTTTTTTTGTTTTTATTTGTTGTTTTTTTTTTTTTTTTTTGTGTTTTTGTTGTGTTTTTTTGTTTTTTTGTGGTTATTTTTTGGGGTTTTTGGATATTGGGGGTGAGTTGTTTATGTGAGTGGGTTAAGTTGTTTTGTGTGGGAGGAGATTGTATTGGGTATTATATGATATAAATGAAGGATGAAGTATTGTAATAAAGAAGAGAGGATTATGTATTTTTATATTTTTTTTTTAGATTTTATTTGTGGGGGGTTGTGGGGTGGAATTATATATTGGTAGTTAGGATAAATGTAATGAGGTTTGGGGAAAGGGGGGAGGTTTGATTTTTTATTTTTTATTGTTTTTTTTTTTAGTTTGGATTTTTTTTGTTTTGTTGTATGGGGTGTGAAGTTTTATTTGGGTAGTGAGTTTAAAGAATGGGGGAGAATTGATAAGGTGAATAGAGAGTTTAATTAAAATTTTATTTATAATATGTTTATATAATATGTATTTATTTATATAGATATATATATATTGTTATATATAAAATGTTTATGATATATTTGTTTATATATATATATATAATATATATATTAAATGGATAATATAAAAAAATATAATAGATAAATATTTTTATTTTATAAATAGTAGAATAAATAAATATAATAAAAAATATATAAATATAAAAAAAAAAATACATATAAAAATATATATATATATTTAGATATATATTTACATATAGAGATATATAGAGATATTTATAATTAATGATAAGAAAGTGAGGTTATTATGGATTTTGAATAATGAGAAAAGTTAGTTGGTAAATGTTTGTTGTTGTGTTGATTTAGTGTTTGTAGAAGATAAAAGGTATTAAAGAATATACAAACGTAATAGCAAAATACAATAAAGAGATAGAATATACAAACAAAGAGATAAAAGACAAATAAAACGAAGGAAAACGAAAAGGAATAATAATAACAAATGAGAGAATCCAGTTCTTACTTACTAGAGGGCCTAGATCTTATTACAACAAATAAAAAAACAAACACATAAATAAACAAATAAACAAAAGCACCCAACGACCTATTAAAAAGAAATCCCAAGACACTCGCACGGCCAAAGAAAACCGAAATAGAGAATGTGTCGCTGCTCAAAAAAAAATAGTAATAAACAACTATAAAAATAATCAACCAAAAAAAATATATAAACACAAACAAACAAACAAACAAAATCAATCAATCAATCCAAACACCAAACAACCCATTAACCAAAAAAAAAAAAAAAAATAAATAAATAAAAAAAATAAAAAAAAAATAAATCCTCGCACGATATGAAATCCAAGCGAGGCCGTCCATCATCAGAGGCAAGATGTGCTCCCAACTCAATCACACTCTCACAAGCGATCCGGTGGGACTGTTGAGCGGAGCACGTCTTATATCCGCCAGCTGACACGGCCTTTGCTTTGAGGGGGAAACGACACTCGTCACCTACTTTTGTTGTTGTTTTTTGTTGTTTTTTGGGGGAAAGGGAGGGGAGGTTTTTGAAAGTTCTTCGTGTTTTCGTATTTGGTTTTAAGATAATAATAGTGATAATTGGAAGCATTGGTAAAAGTCTGTATTTAGTGAAACAGATATCAATCATATATTTATTTCGTGTGACGTTTTTATATCCTTTTTCGAACGCGCGGTAATATTCATACGACCAAGCGTCATCGACGTATAAAGCAACAAGCCCTCTCTCTCGTTTCCCCTCCCAAGTAAATATGAAAACAAAACCAACAAAACAACTCAACAAGTCAAGAAAATCCCCGACTAGGAAAAATCCCCTTCAACTGAAAAAAAAATAAGAAGAAAACCGCCTCCGTCAGCGCCTTCTCCCCCGCGTCCCGACGGCCGACCTAGCAGCAGCGCCTCCCCGCCTCCCCGCCGCACCAGCTGACCGCACAGCCCCCGACCGACACGCTAACACAGTAACACGCGGGTAGCCTCCCCACTCGGCCGATCACGCACGCAACCGCCACACGCCATCTTACGGCCGCGATCCCTGGCGGACTTACGGTCGCCGTTACGGTCGCCGCCGAGTGATCCTCCTGATGCCGTCCCTCCCGCGGCCGGCCTTCCCTCCGCGGCAATTTCCTTCGGGAAGGTCCTCGCGGCAACGGGGAAATCGTACACGTTATATGTTTTGTTTTCTTTCTTTCTTCCATCAAGGTTATCCAAATGTTCAAAATCAAAGCGATAAAACCACACGAATCAAAATCAGGAGCGACTAAAATAAAAAAAAAACCCAAAAAAAAAAAAAAACACCCCCCACTCAACATTCACAAAACCAAACGGGGAGCGACGCAGCACAAAGGAAAGCCTAAGCGACAACAAAAAATCAAAATCAACCGGACAAAAACGAATCAACGCCCAACAAACGGCAAAACGAAAAAAACAAAACAGAACGCAACCGTCACAAATCAAAAAACAATGGTCGCCCCTAAACGCAAACGACGAAAAAACCAAAAAAAACAAAAAACGAACAAAATCAAAAAACGGATCAAAAGGCGACATCAAAACGGTGCCCCAACGCCCCCCCCCACCCAAATCGAAGCAAAACAAGCCCTCAATTAGACCCCACACCCTCGTCCTCGCAGGCCCATCCTTCCCCTCCTCCATATTCACACCGAGAAAACCATCCACAATTTCGTCTCTTCCTCCATCATCAGTTATCCGTTTCTTCCTCTGTCATCAGTTATCCGTCTCTTCTTCCATCATCAGTTATACGTCTCTTCCTCCATCATCAGTTATCCGTCTCTTCCTCCATCATCAGTTATCCGTCTCTTCCTCCATCATCAGTTATCCGTCTCTCCATCATAGCAACATCGACCTACATCCTCTTCCTACAACTATGAGGCGGCATGCGCACTATGGCGAATAATGAGTTCATAAAGGGGGCATTAGTGACGCTACATCATGCACAGCGCATGACGGAGCTGAGAACAAGATTTTCCAGGATGGAAGACCTGGGGGGGCAGGGTGGGGGGTGGGGGGGAAATGGGTCTGGTATATTTGTGGTGTACATATGTTGGTGTCATTATGTACGCCGTATTGCTTTACAAGCCTGACGTAATTACAGTAATGATGTTGGTATGACGAGTACGTATTACATCACTTTTATATATAAATCAAGAGTTCAAGAATTTAATACGAACACTAACGAAATTGAAAGGCTGTTATTTCCGTTCTACAAAATAAATAAAAATAGTAATAAAAAAACAAAGAAAAAATATATATATCTTAACGAAGCGACTCGGTAATAAAAAAATAATAAACTAA
>NW_028234406.1:2408676-2413676 GCF_977035675.1 Penaeus japonicus
TTGACACATGGACACAAAAAAAAATCAATAAGAGGTGGCCTTCCACTACATTTACAACCCGGGCAATAAAATATATTCCCCTCTCTCCTCTCCCCTCTTTTTAGCCCCTCCTTCCCTCGACCCTCGGGCAGGGGAACCGATCGCCTATAGGATTTTATCATCATGCTGCTATCGGGAGAAGGGTAATAACCTATTTTGGACACAGTTCCAACTGCTATGCTGAATGATATAACCCTTGATGCTGATCTTTGCGTCATCCTGCAAGTCCCCCACCAGAAAAAAAAATAAAGACAACACCTATCTTCGCCACAAAACCCGACCGTTAATTAATGAAGGAGGAAGACACACAACACCTGTTCTCGACATCCTTCCCATCGCCGTTCATCCTCCCCGCCAATCGCCGAGGAGGAAAAAAACAACAACAAAAGACGCGACACAAAACCCGCTCTCGTCATACTTACATCACTAACACATGCAGCTGGTGGAGGAGCGGTATGCAGACGTCCTCGGCTGTGTTCCTATGAGGTCCCTGGGATCTTGTTTGGACGGAGGGGGTTGGCGAGAGGAATCCGCGCGGACGACCACGCCCTCCGCGGTCCGATCGCAGCGTCGGGGACAAAAACGAGGGGCGAGAGAGAGAGAGAGAGAGGGAGAGAGAGCCAACGCAATAGAGCGTGGACTACGCAAGCTCACTTCCACAAGGTTCTCTCCTGGTTTCTCTCTTCTCTTCTCTTCTCTTCTCTTTTCTTCCTACCTCCGTCCAACACCTCGCTCGATCTCAGTGCCAAGGGCGACGACGAGGTCCAGGACAACAACGAGGAAAGCCGATCGGTCGTCCCTTTCTTCCAAGGACAATATTCCACGGGACAACACGCCCCAAATGACGCCTAAAATAACGGCAACTGGAGCAGGGAGGCAAGCGAGCGGGGGTGGGGGTGGGGTGGGAGGGTTGGGGGGGTAAGGGGGGGCTTCTGACCAGAGACGTCACGTCCTTGATTCCAAGCCGAGCGAAGCAGAAGGGCACAACTCGCTGCCTGGCCCACTCCGGCCTTGTTATTTCACTCTTTATTGCACACGCTTGCTTCACGCTTGCTATCAATCACACTCTTGCGTCACCTCTAATAGCGGGCAGTTTATCTTTTTTTTTCTTTCTTTTCTTTTTTTTTTTTTGCTAATTATTTCAGATACGTAAACACTGGAAACACGGGAGAAGGTTTCATTAGAGACAATGACCCTGGAGTGAGTGACCGTTTGTGTGTGTGTGTGTGTGTGTGTGTGTGTGTGTGTGTGTGTGTGTGTGTGTGTGTGTGTGTGTGTGTGTGTGTGTGTGTGTGTGTGTGTGTGTGTGCGTGCGCGTGTATGCGTGAGAGAAAGTGTGCGTGTGTGTGAGAGAAAATGTGCATGTGTGTGAGAGCGAGTGTGTGTGTGTGAGTGTATGTAGGTATGAGTGTGTGTATGTGAGCAGCCTCTCCGATGTATCTCGCATGCCCTGTCACAGAGCCTACTATTCGAATAAGGCCGGGACATCGATTGCTAGTTCGGCCACGCAAAGCATTCGAGTTGATAAGGCAGGCTAGATCAGCACTGGCTTCGTGGCTTTACTCTCAAGTAGGAGGGAGAGAAGGAGGGAGAGAAGGAGAGAGCAGAGAGAGAAGGAGAGAAAGAGAAAGAGAAAGAGAGAGAGAGAGAGAGAGAGAGAGAGAGAGAGAGAGAGAGAGAGAGAGAGAGAGAGAGAGAGAGAGAGAGAGAGAGAGAGAGAGAGAGAGAGAGAAGGAGAGAGAGCAGAGGGAGAAGGAGAGAGAGAGCAGAGAGAGAAGGAGAAAGAGAAAGAAGGAGAGAGAGAAGGAGAAAGAGAAAGAAGGAGAGAGAGAAGGAGAGAGAGAATAAATAAGAACGAAAAAAGAAACCGAATAAAACAAAAACACCAGACCGATAATGCTGGAATTTGGAAAACTAACTAGCAAAAAACACACTCCTACATAAAAAGAATCAACACAGCACAGTTAGCAGAGGTCGGTGGCTGACCAGGAATCTAGCACAGCCAGGTAGGTCAAAAGAATTCTGCCGTTAATCAGCGTGAAACACCCTACAGGTATCACACGGGGGGGAGGGGGGGGGGAGCAGGAAAAGGAGGAGGTGGTAAAGAAGGAGAAGTGGAGGCGGATAAGGAGGAGGTGGAGGAAAAAGGAGAGGAGGAAAAAGAAGAGAAGAAGGAGGAGGAAGAAGAAGGAGGAGGAAAAAATAGAGGAGAAGAAAGAGGAGTTGAATAAGGAAGAGGAAGAGAAGGAAGAAAAGGAGAAAAAGAAGAGTAGAAGAAGGAGAAAAAAAAGGAGTAGCAGTAGAAGAAGGATGAGGTGAATAAGGAGCAGAAAAAGCGGACGAGGAAAAAGAAAAGTAGAAGAAAGAATAGGAAGAGAAGGAAGTAAAGCAGAGGAATGGGACAGCTAAAAATGACCGTAGCAAGCAAAGTTTTCTCCACCATCCCCAACCATACACCCGATATGAAAGGATCAAAAAACAATCAATCAAGCTCACGACCACCGAATCAAGGTAGGAAAAAAAGGGAGGGGAGGGGAGGGAAGAGCTAAGGGGATGGGGAAGGGGAGGGGAGGGCTAAGGGGAGGGGAAGGGCTAGGGGGAGGGAAGGGCTAGGGGGAGGGAAGGGCTAGGGGGAGGGAAGGGGATGGAGGAGGGGAAGGGGATGGGGGAGGGGAGGGGAGGGGAGGGGAGGGGAGGGGAGGGGAAGGGAGGGGAGGAGTGGGCTAGGGGGAGGGGGGATGGGGGAGGAGGGGAGGGAAAGGAATGTTGAAACTTCACGACGCTCGGAACAAGCTGGCACGCGGGGGTAGGATACAATGCCGAGGAGAAATGCACGAGAGAAAGCAGGCGAGAACCGGTGGGACAAATAAGGAGTAAAAGAGAAAGAGTAAAAGAGAAAGAGAGGGATAGAGATAGATAGATAGATAGATAGAGAAAAAGCTAAAGAGAGAACTGAGGCAGAGAGAGGGAGAGCGAGGAAGAAACAGAGTGAGTGAGTGAGTGATTAAGTGCGAGAGAGAGAGAGAGAGGAAAAGAGAAAGAGAGAAAAAGAGAGAAAGATGAAGAGAGAGAGAGCGAGAGAGATAGATAGAGAGAGTAAAAGAGAGAAAGAGAGAGAAAGAGATAAAAAGAGAAAGAAAGAAAAAGAAAGAGAAAGAGAAAGAGAGAGAGAAAGAGAGAAAGAGAGAAAAAGAGAGAAGAGAGAAAAAGAGAGAGAGAGAGAGAGAGAGAGAGAGAGAGAGAGAGAGAGAGAGAGAGAGAGAGAGAGAGAGAGAGAGAGAGAGAGAGAGAGAGAGAGGAGAGAGAGAAGAGAGAGAGAGAGAGAGAGAGAGAGAGAGAGAGAGAGAGGAGAGAAAGGAGAGAGAGGAGGAGAGAGGAGAGAGAGGAGAGAGAGAAAGAGAGAGAGAGAGAGAGAGAGAGAGAGAGAGAGAGAGAGAGAGAGAGAGAGAGAGAGAGAGAGAGAGAGAGAGAGAGAGAGAGAGAGAGAGCCGTATAATCAGTGTGGAAAGTTCATTGAGATCACTGCCTCATGCAGCGTTGAAATCGCCACCTCCGAAGCCACCTTATTTCACTCAGCTTACTTTCATTTTTTTTTCATTTTATTCTTTCAAACAGATATTTCTTCTGTCGTAGGTGAACATTTGTGGGAGGCGAATTACTGGCATTTCTGCGTTTTGGCGTATCACACTCGTTTCTGAGCACAGGAATGGAATACACACGTAGCAAGATTTAAATATTTGTATATTCCCATGCCGATGAATAAACACCACACTTCGTTAAAAAAAATAATAATAATTCTTAGCTCTTGCTTTTACTCCGCTGGTATGTATCTTTATCAGGACTTTTGCCTTGCAGCATCCAAATGCCTTCTAAAATAACTACCACAACTATTCATTTTGACACACTTCCTCATCGACAATTTACCATGATTACAAAACCATCATTTCTAATAATATGGCCACATCACTTCGGAATCGCGTAACGTTAAAGGTAAATTACATCTGCGAGGGGAACAGCACACGGGACGAAAAAGAGACACTGTTTCCACTTCCGAAACCAGAGAGACACTGAGGCACGCACGCGCAAGAGGCTCCCACAGACTTGACTCAGGTCAGTTGCCACTCCATGATTAATTCACCTACTAAGTCTCTCTCGTAAAAAACTCTCCTGCCTCTGAAGACGACGGGCACCCATCGACCCTCCACCAAACCTTACAGACACACACATAACAGTAAACCCCACCCTAATAAAAAAAAAAAAAAAGATCCATTCGCGATCAAAAGCAAAAAAGAAAAAGGCGATTTCGGAATCCAAGAACGAACGCACACGGCCCGAACCGAACGCGACCCGGAGTTACCAGGTAGCACACGAAGCCTTCGCGCCAACGCTGGCTGGGCTGGATTTCATCTCTCCGCGCCAATACATCGAGAAACATACCACTATCTCCGAATCACGTCCTCGACGCTCGAACTCGGTCAAGAGCCGCCGGCTATCCATTAGCGCAACTGATTGAAAAGCAAGCAAGCAACGAGGGACTCTCTTTCCGTCCGTCCTTCCGTCCCTCCCTCCCTCCCCCACCTGACAGGCCTTCCCTTACACCCTTACACCCTCACCCCCTCCCTCTCCCTCCCCCTCCCCCATCCTTCCCCAAGAAGAAGCAGAATCCCCTAACCCCTCCTTCTCCCTTTCCCCTTCCCCTCTCTATAACCATACCCTCCCCATACCCTCCTCCCTGACCAGCCCGACGGACTCCCCGCAACTCTCTAATACTAACCACACTATTGCATCCTTCGTTACCGGTTCGGGAGTCCCGAGTCTCGTCCGCGAAACGATGTCCTTCCAGTCAGTCAGCCGAAAATAAGTTCCGTGAAAAGAGCTAAGGAGAAAGAGTGTATGAGAGAGAGAGAGAAGAGAGAGAGGGAGGGAGGGAGGGAGAGGGAGAAGGAGAGGGAGGGAGGGAG
>NW_028234406.1:2428676-2438676 GCF_977035675.1 Penaeus japonicus
GGAAGTTTAAATGCTCGTGGTAATGGAATATGATAAATTACAAATTATTTAACATAGACCAATTCAGTATAGCATCTTACGAGTGTTCTTAGTGAAGAGCGAGATGGAAATAGTTGTATTCTTGGGCGTCTCTTTTCGGCATATTCAATATATATGCAACTTTCTTTGGATTTTGTAATTAATTTGGTATCAATGAATTGCGTTTGATGTATTTTGTTCAGATATAATAGATTTAGATCCCAGAAACCAACTGTAAGGATGGTATTGTCAGTAATTAGAGTTTTAGAAGGTTTTCCATGCCTAACTACACTCCGGAAAAGGGAAACAAACCTACACCACATACATTCTGGCAAGAGAGAGCTTGCAGACCTCCCTGGCAATTTGATACAAAAGAGGAAAAAGTCCAAGCTTTTTCTTGCCGGAATGTATGTACAGTAGGTTTGTTTTTCTTTTGCTGGAACACTGACACGTTTGTTGGCGGCTGTGATTTCGTGAGGACTGCACCACTGTAATTACAGCCTTTTTTGTCACTATAGCTTGTGTCCACAGACTGAACTACCTCACCTTGTTTGTATACACGAAGTGCAGGCCAACAATACCAATTTCTTTATTTTAAGAGAAAACAGAGAGAAGTGATAGGCCTAGGTGATTGCTTGAAGCTATACCAGTGGTGTTTAGTATAGACTCCATTAGCTCTCATGGGACTTCGATATAACTTTCCCCTATGGAACGTATAAGAGGTAGAGCCTCCTAGGAATCACATGTGACTATTTGTGTTATATTAGTGTAATTTGTTATTGTTTTTATATATTTTTTTAATGGTTGCCCTAGAATTTCCCTAGTATATTTCATGCTCTCCCAGCCATCATGGCCAATATCATAGTTATAGTTGGTTTCAGTGAACTGAAACTACTATTACAAGGCAGTAGACATCATAAGCAATCTGTAGATACCAAATTCTTCATTATTGGCAATGTGCAACCATTTAGTAGAATTACCTAACCTCTGTGAAGACAAATATTTTCACAATCAAGGCTGCCAAAAATAGGAATATATCACGTGAGGCTGAAACAGTCTGCTTTATGGAATTTTTGCTAGATGGGGATTTTATTTAGTATAGTGTAGATTACCTCCTTTATAATTTTATTGATTAAAGAGTTTCATATTATGTATATAGAGAGACGGAAATGTTTGTCATGCATTAAAAGCTCACAAAAAGAATATATGGAACTTCTTTTGTAAAGCCTGCTAAATATGTGGCCTGTGTAAGGCTTATCATTGATGCAAATATCAAGCTTATTCTTTCAAAACCACATACAATTGTTATTCAAGTGGCAGCGACACCAAACTTCCAGGCAAAGTGAGCCACTGAAAAGGGTGACAAACCATTCAGCTCACAACCCTCTAAGTCACTCAGCAGGCAGAATGGGCCTTTCTCTTCCCTTTCTCCCTCTGTTAGCTTTATCTCGCTCCTCTGCTTTTGTGTTGATATGTCTGATCTTTTGTTCTTTTTTACTGTAATATCATTTTCCTTCCATGCCTGACTTCCAATGTCGCTTGCCTCACTTCAATAAGAAGTGTAACATTTAGTGAAAATCATTTTATTGACTTTTCTGAGAACACCCTCTACAAATATAGTAACAAGTGTGCATCTGCAATGAGGGTTATTGTGTTGCATCATATGGCAACTAGGGTGTAGCAATACCTTTCTTAATCACAAAAACACAAACACAGTAATGTGCACAATACAGATATAACAAAACACTTCCATTTTGTGGCAGTGTTTTATTATACCTTTCTTAATGTTTTGATAACTGCTCGGTGTGAGTGAGAAACGTTTTTTTATTTCTGTGCCCTTTTTAGACAAATTTCTCTTCTGTATAATGTATTGATTTAGTAGAGTTACTGCAGTTGTTGAGACAAATAACACAAAAAGAGAGCCAATATCCTGTGTAGGTAATATTTGCTTAGGGAGTGAGTTAGTCTGAGGTACAGAGATACAGAGCAGCTTCATTGGTCTACAGCTGTAAGCATAGCCCTTGTTTTACTTCTTTCACAACTCTGCTATAAGTGCAACATTTGATAGTGTTGTGTCATATTCCTGTACAGTATAACCTGCCTTAGCAATCACCTGTATAGAACAAACATGCATTCATAACAAACACTGCAAATTATTCAGAAAATCAGTTAGTCTACATATATTGAGAATTTTTTGTGTGTTTGTGTGGATAATGTATATGGTTAGCTTCATTGCAGTCAGTTAATTCTGCATACTATATTTACCCAAAAGTGAAGTAGTTAGAATACATCAACCTTCAAATTATATTCCTCTCTGTCCTTGCACCCTCAGAGTGGAGGGCCCGGAGGAAGTGTGACACTAACGGAGCAACAAGTGGGAATATTGGGGCTGGTTTCCCCCTCGGCCCCCAACACCTTCACCTTCTCCACCACCTCCACCCAACACACGCATGTTGATCACCAGTATGTCAGGTGAGATGGTATAGGTTTTTTATATGTCTGTGGTGTGTGTGTGTGTGTGTGTGTGTGTGTGTGTGTGTGTGTGTGTGTGTGTGTGTGTGTGTGTGTGTGTGTGTGTGTGTGTGTGTGTGTGTGTGTGTGTGTGTGTGTGTGTGTGTGTGTGTGTGTGTGTGTGTGTGTGTGTGTGTGTGTGTGTGTGTCTATGTATGTCATACATCAATAAAGTAGATTTTTTACTATATTTCAATTTTTTATGAATCTCCACACTATCATTCACCGCTATCATACACTCTACTTTACCAGACTAAAATCCTGGATGATGGAGGCCAGCGAGCCATGCCGATCAGAACTGTCACAAGTTCTGTTTCCGCTCTTCGTCCACTTGTACCTGGAGCTAGTGGCAGCCACAGGAAGACAGGCGGCCAACAAGTTCTTCAAGAAACATTATCAGGTTTGAATGTTTTCTACGCAGGAAGGCTAATTATTTACCTTTGTTTAGTGCATTGTCACTAGTTCTTCGAGTTTGGTGATACCCACATGCCACATGGTTAAGCTGGCTTGTGCTGGCTTAGGCCTGGATGACCTCTTGCCATAAGCCAGAACACCAGCTTCTGGGTGTTGATGGTCCAGGGAGAATTATTACGTATGAGTTCTGTCTCCTCCCATAAGAGTACGGATCTATTTATTCCCTCTTAATTCTTGATGAATCCTGAGGTCACCATTTTGTTATCTTGTATTTAAGAGGCTACAAGACAATCTCAGCATCACAGTTTACTGATATTACTCATATAAGAAATGTATTGGCACTGAAAAAAAGTTCTCAGCATCATAGTTTATTGATAATGGCTTTGTAAAAGCCATTTTATTACTAGAAAATATAAACTTTATTCATTTACTAATCAAATCTAACAAGAGATATAACTAAAGGATTGTTGTCTCTATAATTTGAATAAAGTAATATTTCAACTGATTCTTTAAAGATTATTTTCATACTCATTGTAACAAGACTGTTTCTAATTAATTTCCTTAGTATAGAAAATTTCTGCATAACTCTTATGGTAAGCTAAGAGTAAATGACATATCCTAAAACTGTCCCACTTTGTCATGTATATAAGTATAAATTTATGTGAGTATAGTGTATAGCATGTAAGCCCTGTTTAACGGTCATTTTCCCCTGGTTTTAACAGGTGTTCTTGGTGAACCGTGATTATGAAAATACACTATCTCAGGTTGTAAGTGCATCTTCTACAAATTCTTCTGGAGACATGAACTCCTCTCCCGTTATACAGAATCTCAAGTAAGTTTTTATTGGTCTGTAGATGTAATGAACTTTGTATAATGTAAGAACCTTGTTTTAGAGCAAAGAAATTTGTGAAAAGAGTTATGAAGTTGTTAGATTTTTTTCTTCTTTATATATATTTTTTTTGTAATTAATTTGGTTATTGATATCTTTGAAAAAACTGTCAAAGAGAAACTGAACAGTTTTTCTCTTCCAATCACCCACAGGAGTGGCAAGTACCTGGTACGTTTAAGTGAACTGACTTTAAACTACTTTCTACGATATCTGAAGTCGAGTGAGAATCCCACACTATTACAGGTAACTTTTGTCTGTTGTTTTGATGATTTCTGTACTTCATATTTTCTATTCCTTTTGTTCTACATGCTATTTACTTGTTGATATGGCTATTAAATAGGGCTAGTAGAGTAATGAAATGGATTTTGCTGTTGTGGGAAATTCAGAAAAGAATAAATCCCATAAAATTGGGTACAGTCAGTGGGATGGGGATTGCCCGGTAACAATATGTATAATTTATGAACTTTCATCATTGTTGTTTATTACAGAGGTTTAAGGGAAGAGACAATGATTGTTGCTATAATGTTAACATATCAAAAGGGTGAAAATCAATATATAGCCTGAAACCATCAACTGTAGGGCTGGTCCCTTCTCGGAGGGACAGGGATGAAAACTCTCTCTTTAGCAAGAATATCAGAGGCTTTGGCTAGATGTGCTGTGTGTTTTCTGTGTCACTAAATGTGATCTGCGGATTATTATCACAAAAAATGTTTTCTGTCTTTTAGTAATTTGCACTTTAGATGCATATAATGAAGTCTACTATTAGAAAATAAAAATTTGATCTGCTTTTTTCAGATATTCAACACATACATTGAGGTT
The DNA here is from genome assembly GCF_977035675.1 of Penaeus japonicus. Lineage (NCBI taxonomy): Eukaryota > Metazoa > Arthropoda > Malacostraca > Decapoda > Penaeidae > Penaeus > Penaeus japonicus. The sequence continues at coordinate 2,433,328 of NW_028234406.1, forward strand.
GAGGTGGATGAGTCAGGTGCTGGGAGTTCAGGAGCTGTGTTCAGAGGACCTGATTTGAACACATCTTCCTCAACAGCATTAGTTAATGGTCACACTCCAGACTCACTGTCCTCCGATGCCTCCGCCTATGCAGCAGATGGAATGGATTGCAGCCCAGATGAACTACGCAAAGTGAAAGACATCATGGCTCGTGTTCGGTCGGCCCAACCCACTGCACCTTCATTGTGTGTGTATACGGTCTCAAATGCATATAATGGCCTCAGTTGTGCTAATGTGAATGCTGAAGGACAGCTTTTAGCCTGTGGCTTTGAAGACAGTGTAATCAAAATGTGGAAATTGACACCACCTCTGCATGATATAGGGTTTGGTAAGAAAAAGACAGTAGTTGGACCCAGAGGTGGGATATCACACACATTACTTGCATGTGATGATTCTCGTATCGAAGATAGTGGTGAAAGAGATGACGAAGAGAAGGAAGAAGAAGCAACGCCTACTGAAATCCGCAATGGAGGAAGGAGAAGAAATCGTGGTGGGGAGCTTTTTGCTCTACGTGGACACAGTGGCCCTGTGCTGGACACGGCATTCAGTCACGATTCAAATTACTTGCTATCTGTTAGTGAAGACTGCTCCATGAGACTTTGGGACTTAGAAAATGGTAATGCAGTGGCTCTTTATAGAGGTCATTCCTATCCTGTGTGGTGTGTGGATGTAGCCCCTCTCACTATGTATGTTGCAACAGGTTCTTATGATACGACTGGAAGATTGTGGTCCACAGATGCAACGTACCCCTTACGCACCCTGTCAGGTCACACAAGGGCCGTAGATTGCGTGGCTTTCCATCCCAATGGCACCTACTTAGCTACTGGATCCTGCGATCGCAGTATTAGACTCTGGCAAGTCACCGATGGCGATGCAGCACGGATCCTCCTGCACCACAAGTCAGCCATCAACACGGTCTCATTTTCTCCAAACGGAAAGTTAGTGAATTTACTTACTGTTTGAACTTAGCTGTCATTAAATTTCATTCTCATAAAACATAAAAGAGAAGAAGTATGTATATATATGCCTTTATAATATTGAAAAAATTAAATAACTTTTGCTAATCCCAAATTGCACAATCACTTTGCAGGTACCTGGCCTCTGGGAGCGAAGACGGCACAGTCGCTGTCTGGGACCTTGCTGGTGGGCGTGTCATGACAGAAATTAGCAGTAGTAATCAAGTCAACAGTGGGAACACTGGCTCAGGTACACCTCACCAAGACTCGATCATGAATGTGTGTTGGTCTACTGATTCGTCCCTCCTTGTGTCCGCTTCCAGCGATGGCTGCGTGCGGACTAGTCACCTTAAGCAAGCTCCAGCAAGGTGAGTGGCATCCTGTGAGCTCTTGGTTTTGATGAATGGAAGGACAAGGTTTTTTCAGTCTAAAAGTGTCGTATTAGTAGTGTAATGGTAGCATCTGCAAGACTTTTAAGTCAAAGTATCAGGTATGGTCACAATAATATTAATATCTGATAATTATTGTGTATTTTGTCACACTAGGTATTTAGTAGAATTCCATAAATGGAAGTTCATCATACACAGTGTTGAACAAGTATACTCACTTTCAAACATCCTTCATCATTTTGTTCTTTCTCACTCATCCATCCTTTCTTCGTCTCTCACCCTCTCCCTCCCTTTCACCCTTATGTGCCCATAATTATATGTTAATACCCACTTTTATTCACTCTTCTTCCCCTTTCCCCTCTTAGCAATGATGGAACCAATTCCTGGGAACTGAACGAAGTTGGCCAGGTCCTGTGCAGTGGAAGTACAAATGGAGGAAGTGGCAATAATGGAGCGTCAGGAGTCCTGCTCCACACGTCTCTAACGTCTCATAATTACCTCACTTCTGTTGTTGCTCTTGACGTGGAGAGAGAGCTGGCCTGTGGGCTACGGTGATTGTGTCAGATGCCCATCGCTACTTGATAGGTGGTGCTACAAATTATTATTAGAGTGCAGAGAGGGGAATGCCCGCAGACATACAATTGTCAGTTTTATTTTTCTTTGCAAGGAACTCCTTTCTTTTCTACATTCGTGTATATTCAGATTTTAGACTTTGATCATCGTTGTATTTCACTATGATTAGTCCCCGGCAACACATGCTCATGACTTTCATGAGCAGATGTATGCTCAAGCATTCTTAATGTTGTCTCACTATTTGTTTCACACCATGCGGCAAAAGTTCTTCGAGAAAGTTGAAGTAGAATTTGCATGTCTTTCATGGCTTTCGTGAACAGATGTAGACTCAAGAAGCATTCTTTATGTTGTATCAGTATTTATATTCATCTGGCAAAAGATTTTTGAGAATATTTAAGTAATGCTTATACATATATTCCTCCAAATTTTTTTGTCACCTCATTGTCAACCGTACTTTTTTTTTTAACTTATCTTATCTAACTTTCACTCCCAAAGCAGCTTAATATCTCTATTTTTACTTTTTCCCATGTTCGTAACATCTCATTGAAATGTACATTTTTCTTTTTTCTTTTTTTTCCTCAAAGCAAAGTGCTACTCATCATGTCTTCCCTATTTTGTGTATGACTCTCTACCCCCAAAACATACATCCATTGTGTTCAAATTTTTGGTCAGAAGTGCTGAGCCACCATTGTAATCCCTCCATGATCTTACAGATCTCATTTTCATCTTTTATTACCATAAACAACCTTGATATGTTTGTTTTTATTTTGAAAAAAAAAAAGATCCTTTAGTCATAGTGCAACATTTCAAAAAGCTGTACAAAACCAGTTGGTTCAATATATCTTGTATTTTCGTAAAAGTCAGCAAAGATTTTTGAATTGCATTCTTTTTGTAGTTCTTGGATATAATTACAGTTGTTTAACTAGAAGTGTATTTAAGTATCATTAATCAGTAAAAATGGTGAACAGTAAAATAGTGCAAACAACGAGAAAAGTGAATGAGTGAATGAGTTTCTGAATGAATGCTGTTACTATTTGTGTGTGTTTACAACATACAGAATTATGGTGTTCTGAATGTGTTCTTTCAATGTTGGTTCTAAGAAAAAAAGTGTTATGGATATTTATTTGTATCGAAACAAGTCTAAAGGAAATGCAGAAAATAAGAAGTACAGTATCGTAAGTATAGGAAATGCTGTAAGGATAATCACAGAGACTGTACTAGGACGAACTGATTAATATGCATTCCCTCTTTGAAACGAATATTGAACAGCCACAGTGTGGTAATGATTAAAATATACAAATGGTGTGTGTCTGTAATTTGGAAACAAATTACAGTTTTACATATTTGGATTACTAATGTAAAAACTTAAAATTTAACATGCAAGATTAGTCAAGTAGATGTGAAAAGGGACAAGTTATTTTGAATTAGATATTGCAACACGGCAAAGACCACCATTACCTATGAAAGTAGAGATACTGTCAGAAGGAAGATAAAGTGACCAATTATGGTATTGATACCTTTGTACCACCATATAATGCAAGGATTTAAATTAGTGTTTGTATATACTCTAGTTATAACTAGCAGTGTATTCTGGACTTCACCATATCATTGCAAGTATAACATTTAACAAATGTAGGGATACATTTCTATATTTAGATTACACTGGATTTAAGAGTCTAGCCAATAAGACTCCATGCTCAGATTGTTTTAAGGTTCATATCCCCATGATATTATCTTTATATTTGTGTGTTTTTAAGTAAAGTCAACAATTGTATAAGATATGCTGATTTTTCTTCATATACAATTTTTTAGTGTTTAGTATGAAAAGATACAGAAACACCTCTTTAATAATCACCATCATCAAAGGCAATCCATTTATAAATGCAAAGTATCCATATCACACTGGAAGAGTGGTTTCCACTACTCAACAAACAAATAACGGATATTTCAATTGATCATAAATTACTCCACACACAAATTTAGAGACAAAACACTTGCCTAAACTTGAAAAGAACAAGAGGAAAGTTCCTTGACTTGACTGACTACACTCGTTTTAAAGACTTAATGCATTATGGTAAGTAATGCTCTATAGTTACTTATGTTAGAAAAGTGGATATGTTTATCATATAATTATAACTGTCAATGAATCTGACAATTTCTTGATTATCACATATCTCCTCTCACGAAAAACATAACAGAGTTTATCTAAGAAATCTGTAAGACTGGAAATTCTTTTAAAATTACAATATTTTCTATGATAAAGTGGTTCTGTATTCATTGTTTCCAGTCTTAATTAAATAGTACAGTAAGTAAACAGCAAAATTATCATCATTATTATTATTAGCTATATATGAGTGACATTAATACACAGAAAATCAAAAACTTCTCATTTGACATAAAAGATAACAATAATTCAGCTTGGTTTTACAATTAAGCATACATTTTTTTCTGGCCACTTTCTTTTCACTTAATGAAAATGAATAAGATGAGCTTTCAGATATCTTTTGAGTGATTAACTTTTCATCAGAAAGGTTTAGGAGGAGCAATCAATCCATATGATTAGTTGAGTCTGATCAATTTTCTTCTATAAGAATGCCAATGATATACTGATTTTCCTGAAGGTATTATTCTGAAGTTGAACACACACACACACATATATATATATATACACACACAGAGAGACACACACACAGATATACACATACACATATACACATATATGTGTGCACACATATAACACACACATATACACATAACACACTCACACACACACACACATATACACACCTATATACACACACACATACACATATATATATATATACCATATATTATATGTATATATATATATATATATTTTATATATATATATATATATATATATATATATATATATATTATATATATATATATGTATATATATATATATATATATATATATATATATATATATATATATATATATAATTAATAATTAAACTAAAGTTCTATTCGTGTCTTGTAGCTTATCGAGATAGACAGGTATGATTTCACATGATCTGGTTTAGCTTCTTCCCAAATTGACTTAAAGACTCGACTGCAGTAAGAGATACAGTGAATCACTGTCTCTCACCATGGATCCTGTTTTCAATGCAACCATAAAAAGGGTCTCTTGATTTGGGGTAGTATAATCCCTGGAAATATGGAATATTTGTGAACTAAATTATGCTATTTAGAGTTATAAAGAACATGTAAAAACAGAGATACGATGGTCGATAGTAACTGCAAGCCAGCAACATTGCGGTTCCCAGATGCAGTGAATCCTGATTATACATCACTTTTAATACCTCAATTGTAGAAAGGTGAGATGAAAAAATAATCTAGCAAGAAGAATGGAGAGAGAGAGAGAGAGA
>NW_028234406.1:2443676-2493676 GCF_977035675.1 Penaeus japonicus
TAATTGAAGAAATAGAAACCAGAAGCAATATAGTGATCCCGATAGAAAGTGTTTTAACTCTCATCAAAAGTGCATTCGACGATCGCAAACGTCAATAAAAAATATCCCACAGCATACCAACACACAGAAAATATAACCTCAAACAAAAGACTCCATACTCCACCACCTAAAAAGAACAAAAATCCACCCCTAAGGAAGGAAAAGACAGACAAAAAGGGGCGTAGTAAGGCGACCGTAGGAGAGCCTGTTCGAGCGAAGTGTTTGTGAACCTTTGTTGTGGACGGCGACTCTCGCGTATTTCAGGTCATCTCTCCGTTTGGGTGCTTCCTGTGGCTTCCATGACCCCCCACCGCCTACTATGAGCATTGAAACATGTTCAAGAAGAACGCCACATCAGGAGACGTCAAGAAAAGCCAAAGCAAATGCCTGGACGTCAAGCGAGATACGCCCACCCGCTTGAAGCATCTGCGGGCTGTGCTGGGTGAGGGTCCAACACCCTTCTTATTTTGGGGGGTTTTCCTTCCTCTCCTCCTCCTCTCGGGGCTTTGGAGGGTCTCTCGGTGGCCCTTACGAAGGGGGGAATGAAGGGAGAAGGCGTAGGAAGAGTAAAAAGGGATATTTTGCTTTGGAATGGAGTGTCTTCACGTATATGGAGCGATGGCGAAGTTTCCCTTTGGCGTGAATTTGATGGGGTTGTTTTTTCTCTCTCGAGGGGGTTTTAGAGGTTATTCTGATTTATTTTGGCTCTTCCTTTGGCTCTTTTTAAGGGGGAGGTATTGGGTAGGTCCTTACGTATGGGATTTTTTGTTTGGATAGAATGGCAGGTGGATTTGAAGTGTATGTGAGTGTGTGTGTGAGCTGAATGTCATTATCTTAGCCCGAGGCACAAGGGGTTCAGGGTTCAGGTCTGTTTTTTTTTGTTTGCTGTTTTGGGGTAGGGTTAGGAGTTAGTTTACTATAGGTTAAGGTTGAAAGAATTTTCAAGAGAGGCATGAATACAAAACTAGAATACAAATTATAGTATTAGGTTTCATCCGTTTTTTACTGACTGGATGAATAATTTATGGAATTGTTAGAGCAAACTGTTGTAATACACCTTTTTACTGTCACTTCCTTGGTTAATTGAAAATTATAAAGTTATTTGATTTAGAAGAGAGAGAGATAGGGACACAGAACTTTCTTATTGTTGTCTTTAGTCAGTGTTGATGTTTTTAAGATTAGATTTAGGAATGAAGCTTTCTGATATGTAAACATAGAGTATAAAGAATAAGAATTGATATTTGATATATGTATTTTTCTGTTTAGTCATTATTGCATATTTACAAAACCATATTTTTCCATTCACTTTGCATTAATAAACACTTACACATTTTGCATATGTAACTGCATTCAGATACTTTTGAAAATTAGGATGATTGATAGAAAAATAAATGCAATTATCAAAAATAGCACCGAAGGCAGATAGAGAAAAACTGATCATTTTTGGGTTGCACTCAGCTTGCATATGCAACAAAATTAGTAATTCTTGAACCTCAGACTGCAATATCTGTTACAATATTACCTTAACCTTCATGTCTTGATGGAGGCCCAAGATAAATTTCCAGGGAATGATTGAAGCTCTGTTTTGCCTGAATATACATCTTAGCGTTTTGATGCTTTTGTCCGAGCAGCAGAAGTATGGAGGCCATAGCAATCACTTGAGACACTTAGGGGGTATTTCTCGGATAAGCAGTTGTGGGCTTCATGTTCTGCATATTATTATCTATACCTAATAGTGGTGTTGTTTTTTTGTATGTTCTATATGGCAGACTTTACCTTAGCTGTTGTGTGTGTCTATGCAGTCCTCATTTTGAGATTTACCAAAATAGCAATGTCTGTAGTGTTTGGTGTGATTCAGATAATTTTAGGCACTTTAAATTTATAAAACCTTATACCAAAATATAAGTTAAACTTTATATTTTAACACATAATCAGTCTATCTGTCTATCTATCTACCCGTCTCTATCTATATATCTCTGTCTGTCTGTCTGCCTTATTCTGTCTATCTCTCTCTCAGTCTATCTATCTATCTTTCTGTCTATTTATCTATAATTTTATATACACATCTGTAGATATGAAGATGCAGAATCATAGTCTTTATACAGCATTTTTCTAAAGCAAAATAAATAATGCATTACATATACAGTCTAAATATGTCAGCCTACAATATGGATGTTTAATTCATGTATATACAGTTTAAATACATCAGCCTCAAATATAGATATGTATGACTGTCAGGATGTATAGTGGTACCTAGTAATGTGAGTGAATTTATTGATTATAATTATTTTGGATATGATGACAGTTGGATGAATGATGTTTGTATTAATTAAAAAAAAAGACATTGTGAAAAAAACAAACTTTAGAAACGAGAAAATATGTCTAATTTTATTTTAGTGTATAATGGATTTGATTATTTTTATATTCTGATAGCACAAGGCATATTGCTGTTATTCATAAGAAGAAGCTTTGGTTTGATATATTATTCACTTTATATATATCTAACTAGATGTTTAAAATCTCATCAGGGGCTATTGCATGAAGAATTTTTAATGTACATGGAATCATATGTTATATTATTAGTGTTAATTAAGAATACATATGCACAAATGTTCGAAGCATATCTTTAAATAAATCAACAACAATGACATCAATAACAACAAATGAATGCAATACTAATTTTACCTGCAATGTTTATTTAGTTATTTATTTTATTATTATAATGATGATAATGATGATGATGATGATGATGATGATGATGATGATGATGATGATGATGATGATGATGATGATGATGATGATGATGATTATTATGATGATGACGATGATAATAATGATGATGATAATGATAATGATAATGATAATAATAATGATAATGATAATGATAATGATAATGATAATGATAATGATAATGATAAGATAGTGATAAGATGGTGATGGTGATGGTGATGGTGATGGTGATGGTGATGGTGATGGTGATGGTGATGGTGATGGTGATGGTGATGGTGATGGTGATGGTGATGATGATGATGATGGTGATGATGATGATGATGATGATGATGATGATGATGATGATGATGATGATGATGATGATGATGATGATGATGATGATGATGATGATTGTAATTATAATTATAATCATAATTATGATTATAATAATAATAATAATAATTATTATTATTATTAATATTATTATTATAATAATTATATTATGATTATATTATAATTATTATTGATAATAATAATATTATTATTATTATTGTTATTATTGTTATTATTATTATTATTATTATTATTATTATTATTATTATTATTATTATTATTATTATTATTGTTATTATTATTGTTATTATTATTGTTATTATTATTATTATTATTATTATTATTATTATTATTATTATTATTATTATTATTTTATTGCTTATGAATTATACCTTAATGAAAATCTTTAGGTGATATGTGGCTATTCATAGTAAAGAAATATTTTTCACAATTTATTGCAAGCATTACATAACTGTTTGCTTTGGAAAGAAAGAATTACTATGTTTATTTCTGTAGATATCTGGCTCTTTGCTCTATGTATACAGGAGTTTTATATATATAGCTGTTGTTTTATGGTGTCCTTATCAGGGAGTCATATTAATCTGTAGGTATGTGGTTAAACTAACAGTAGACCACGTGATTCGATTTCCAAGTCGGTTTAGCTTCTGAATCAGAATGAAATGATGATAGGTTTTAGAGAAACTACTCATTTACTTGTTTTAGTGATGTGTACTTAATACTAGCTATGGTACAGTTAAAGCTAAAGTGTCCATTGTAAAATATGATAGTGGCCTTTAGGGAAGGAAAAAATTTAAGCTCTCAACAATTTTATGATTTTGGAACAAAACAGTCTCTAACACGTGCATTATCTTAATCCAAGAATCCCTTAGGAAGAAGCCAAAGCACAAGTAATAGAATAGGGATAGGAATAGATAGATAAAATGACCTCTGTACCAGTTAACATATTTGAGCCGGCAATCACGTGAGATACTTTGCCCTTTTGTTTGACCTTTCTTGTACAGTCCTCAGGTATGTTGTAGAAACTCTACATGAGCAGGGACTATATTTCTAGGAATTTATTTATTGGTAACAGTGGTAATGTCTCAAACTGACACATTTATATCTGCCTTGGACTCATTCTGATAGCTTTATCAGTTCTATATCCTTGGCTGTTTGGTTGATTTTTTGTGCTATTTATGATGGCTGTTCTCTTTCTTGAATTAACATGTACATATCTTTTTATTAACGTATTCCTTTTCGTCTTTAGATAACCAGGAACCCGGGGAAGTGAAAGTCTTCTTGGAGGTGAACTACAGCCCTGTGTTCCATGTCTTCTACGAGGCATTCATCACATTCGAGGGGAATCTCCGGCAAAAGGGTAATAAGAGCTGGCTGGCTCCATTGTCTTGTAAAAAGCTGTATGAAAACTCAAAAAATAGTCATGATACTTGTGATTAGATATTGATATTTTTCCTATTAAGATTTTTGATACTCATATTCCTTGCTCTTACCAGGAACTTTTGCTGTACAACGAAGTCACAGGGAAGACCTAGAATGTTCGCTCTACGTGCTTGATCGTCTCCTGTGTATCCTTCCTGAACTCTTTGAGCGAAGATGGCAGTGCAACGCACTTACACACATATTCAAAAAAATCCTCCACCCTGGCAACACGGTGCGGTTACGGAGGGAGGCGATGCGGTGAGTACATTTTAGTTTGTTTGTTTAATATACGTATTTTTGTAGATTTCAAATAAACTCTAATTTTTTTCCTTTATTTTGAGTTTATCTTTTGCATTAGAGAAGCTGAATATGATCTTATTTTCAGATATTATTTGTATATCAGGAAGTAGATTTACTGATCATTTTGTCATTCCCTTATTACTTGCCTACAGGTTGTTCATACTGTGGTACATGATCGTCGGGGAGGCAAAGACCCCAGAGATGGATCGCATGTTCGCCTCCCTTGTTCCGGGGTTCCCCATCCCCCCTCCTGCTGCCATGCCCCCAGACTTGGGCTGCGGGGGAATCACCTGCGTAGAGCCCTCGCCGGTCATCCAACCTTCCAACACTGAGAAAACCCCAGATGACCTTACTTCATACTTCCTCAGGTCGCTCATGGATTTTATGGTCTCGCAGGTCAGTTTTTTATGTTGCTTTATATTATTTTCACCAGATAGTTTTCATCAGTAACCAAGAAAGAAGTGAAATGCTGTTTATTTTCAGTGATATTGCATGACATTTGAATGCTATTGTTTCAAATTGTTAAGATACAAAGAGAAGAAGTGAAAATGTAGTCATTGAACTAATTAGGTATTTAATATTTTTTTTACTTGATAGTAAAAAGATATTCTATATTGATCTCATAGAGATAACTAAAGCACACTTATATCCAAGGAATATCCAAGTTTAAGATGAATCATTTAAAAATTACCAAGTTATGTAGGACTAAAAAAAGATCTTCCTCACAGGTCCGACGTATCGAGTGGCGAGATCGCACACAACACACCAAGTCCTTCTCCTACCTGTTTGCAATGTTCCGTGCCTGGTATATGCCACACATCTTCCCCAGTTTCAATCCTGAGAACACTCTTTACAAACCTAACCTTGGTAAGTCTTATTATTCTAACCATCCAAGTTTCATTGGTATTATCATTCATGATAAGAAAGAATCCATAAACTGAAGTTGAATATATGATGTGCAACTGATGTATTTTATCTGCTTTCTTTATTCCCATACTTCCAGAACTACCTGAACTGAGGGTGAGCCCCGGTGTGAGTCCTTACGGCACGTGTCAGGTGGCAGTTGTGGAGTGGGTGCGGAAATTCGTCATAGCTACCTCACAGCGGAGTGGACAATCACTATCCTCTGTTAGGTAGGAGGATTTTACGCAGATGAATGTCGATGTTTGAAAGATGAGTGTCGATGTTTGAAATATGAGTGTCGATGTTTGAAAGTTTTGAGTTTTTGCTTGATAATCAAAGATGCATAAGTTGTCTTGGAATTTACACTAGAAGAAATGGAGAGCTTGTGAATTATGTATGATCTTAGACTTATTGCTTCTTTGAACCCTCGCTAGTGAGGATGATGGACGTCGCTCTGGCCACGGAGATGCGCCGGAGGGAAGTACCAGTGACCAGGATTCAGTCACGTCGGCATTCTATGTCAGGTATGGATTATCACGAAATCAGTTTAATGCGAAAGCAGTACCAACAGTTCTAATTTATTGCCTGCTTACTGGCCTAGGTAGAGACCAAACTGAATAAGGTTAATGTAAAAAAAAAAACTTCAAATTTTCAGTTCACATTTGTTTTGTTGATATTGAATAACTTTTTTGGCATTGTTGGTTACAGATTAAGAGATGGACAAGACATAAAGATAAAATAAAAAAAGGGGGAATTCATACAAAGAAACTGTAATTATATAGATATAAACACACAGTTTAAAAGTAACAATATATTCCATTCATGTGTGATATTCTTTTACTTTCAGTGACGAGGGGGGTTCGGGAGAGGATGGGATCATGGTCCGCGACATTCTCTTCTCCTCCCGGGAAAACATCAACTTCATCCACGAACTCTTTCGCCAAGCTCTGTGTCTTAGTTTCCGCTATGCAGGGGTTATGAAGACTGTAATATTTTCTTACAAAGATTGGATACAGATGAATGTAAGTGGTATTTGCGATGGAAACGTGATTAACCTGTCAATACTAGGCGTGCTCTGTCCGCTGTTGGTTTGTTTTATTCATTTTTTTATTTTTGTATAGATGACTCCACAGACATTCAGTCCTTGAGGAGTTGATTAGTATGCCACCCTGTCATGATGACCTATTTACCCTATACCCTGAATTTTATGGAAAAAAAAGAAATTACTATTATTACTGTTATTAATGTTATGTTATTAATAATGATATTGAATATTAAATATTTTGACAAAATTTCAAGGAAGGGGGTAGGTAGGTGAGTTCAGGTTGGCTTCTATATCTTAAATTTTTTTAAATAAAACAAAACCAAAGTGGACAGGTTTGTTCATTTGAATTTGTAGATTTCATGATAAAATTGGAATTGGACTTATTATTATTGTTATTGTTATTGTTATTATTGTTATCATTATTAATATTATTATTGTTATTATTATTATTATTATTATTATTACTACTACTATTTCTATTACTATTATTTTTATTGTTATTGTTTTCGTTGTAGTTTTTGTTATGATTATCATTATCCTTATTATAGTTATTATTATTATTATCATCATCATCATCATCATCGTCATCGTCATCGTCATCGTCATCGTCATCGTCATCGTCATCGTCATCGTCATCGTCATCGTCATCGTCATCGTCATCGTCATCGTCATCGTCATCGTCATCGTCATCGTCATCGTCATCGTCATCGTCATCGTCATCGTTATCGTTATTGTTATTGTTATTATTACTACTACTACTTTGTAGCAAAAAAAAAATACTAGCAAGGCTTAAATTTGATGTTGCAGACCCCAGAAATGCCCCCCTTCATGCTGGAGCCTTTGGAAGGAGGAACGAGCCCAAGGGACGACACGGCAGGCTCTGTGGAAAACAACAGCCAGAGACGCATGCGCAATGAGTCCTATCTTGGGGCCGTCAATAAAGAGATTCATATCCGTGCTGGCCTTCAGGTAGATAGAGATTTGATGTTGTATTTATGGATATATTAAAGATGGAGAGTTTTAGCTATATATATATATTCTTAGTCGTCATTATGTACATATATATATATACATATATATATATATATATATATATATATATATATATATATATATATATATATGTATATATATATATATATATATATATATATATATATATATATAATATATATATATATATATATATATATATATATATAAATAAATAAAAATATATATAATTGCAGTTTTGAATGGATAACATGGTTATAAGATTCAGCAGGAAAAGATGTGCTGAAATTGTAGAGAGTCTAGCTAAAGTTATTTTTTGTTCAGCTAGTAATATTAATGGAAATGTGACTTCCCTCAGAATGTTTTGCAAGTTTTCATCACAAGTGCAGCCAACGTGTTCCTCCTAGAGGTGTCTCCAGACTACCCACGTCTCTTGGATGAACAGGTTGAGGTCTGCAAACACGTGCTCAATATTTACCGATACATGGTTATGAACACTCGCATGGAACAGAAAACGTGGTAAGTAAGCAATTGGTATTTTGAAAAATTCTTTACATTGTAACATAATGATTTTCATTAGTTTAATGTTGTCATGCTTCATTGCATGAAACAGCTCTGTTTGTGCCACAAAGATGAAGTTTGCATGCACTTATCTCTATGTTAGATGCTCATAAGTAAGTATTATGAAGTCATGATTTGTGCTAAATCGTAATTATTTCCTTTTCTATAAAGGAAAAATCCAATCTGTCTAATAAGAAAGTACTGGCAGAATAAAAGAGAGACAATTACAAAATTCCAAATTACTGAATACATTTCATTATTCTTTTACCAGGGAGCAACTACTGGTGGTGCTACTTCACATTACCTCCCAGACCCTCTGCGGTCGACCGGCCACCCACAAAGAGGACTCTCTGGGTGGAAGGTTTGCCTCGGCCCTGTTTCAGGTCGGTTATGGTGCATTTGATTTTTTTTTCTTCTTGTGTGTGGGTAGTTTGGTCTTCTTCTTGTATGGAGAGTCTGTGGTTGATGTGCTGCTAGAATGAAGAGGAGAGAATTGTGATGTTGATGAATATGGATTATGATAAAGATGGTTATGATTATTAGTTTTGAGAATGTGATAAGTTTAATGATATTAGGGTATTAACCCTTTCCCGACGGGGCACTCGCTACGCGAAGACCCCTATGCCGGGCGATTGCAATATTGCATTGAAATCGTCACACTGGCATGACGCCCCGGTATCGGGAGTTTGGCTGTGTCACACGGGTGTGACGCACCGTCGTCATAGGGTTAATGAATTGAATGACATATGAAAAACTCGTGAATTTCTACGAAAGAGCAAGAATTTTGCCAGTCATAACAGAAATTTTGGAAACAAAGTAAAAAGAATTTGAAGAATTAACACTATTGCCTTTACTTTCAGACGCTAATTGTTTCATGGATTAAGGCCAACCTAAGTGTGGTAATCTCAGGGGATCTGTGGGACCAGCTCCTCCTCACCCTCTCTTCCCTAACCCACTGGGATGAGCTCGTCAAGGAGTGGGCTGTAAGTTGCGCTGGATCACCGACTGTTGAATTTATTTTTTTGCAAATTATGTGGCAGTTCATGTTTTGATTTTTTTTTCTTTTTTTTTTTTCAAAGGAAGTTTTGTTCAGATAAAATTTTCTTGCCACCATTTTTTTTTTCTTCTTTTGCCTTTAAGAATTGGGTTGTGCTATGCTTCATATCCACATGAGTAGTGGTTGTGAAGTGAGCGAAAAATTCTAACCTAGATAAAGCGAGACCACCGAGGAGACCCACTGAGTCTTGTGGTTGCTCTGGCCGAGAAGCTCCAACATCACTAAACTCATATGTTGAATTTCAAACTAAAGAAAGAGGAAAATTTATATGCGTATTTATAGTTGGTTTATGGTAGTTTATTATTTGTAGTTAGAGATGAATGTTGAGTGGTAATAGAAACAATATTGCTTTCCAGAAAACACTAGACACACTGACTAGGGTGCTTGCGCGACATGTTTACGGCTTGGAGCTCAACAATCTCCCTCTGGAACGAGTGACAGAGCGTCGCATGATAAAGCGAGGCACAAAATTAACAGGATTAGATGTAAGTTTTGTGTTCATTGATTTTAAGTAAGAGATAAGAGTAAGATTTGTGGTTTAAAGTAAGAGATAAGAATAAGATTTGGGGATCAAATCTCCATTTACTGAAAATAGTCACTTGCTTATTTGGATTTTTTTTTCATATGTGTATAATTAGTATCCATTGTTTTTTACAGTCTGTACGTAGCAGTTTTGCCCGAAGCTGGAGTAGTGTGCGTATGGAACGCCAGGTTAGTGCTGCGGAAGGACATGCCAGCGCGGCCCCCACTCTCTCTCACCTGCAGGAGGAAGCCCATGCAGACCACTCTGCCTCACACAGTTAGTATGAGTATCATTGTTATTGATGAATACTTGTGTATCTAGTAAAATCTCAGTTGTTAAATCCCAGATTAATATATTTGAAAATTAACAAATCCTGAAGTTATTTCTTACCATGAGCCGTTTAAGACAATCATGATTGTGAAACAATAATATGCAAATTTAGGAAGAATCAAAAAGTAAGTAGTTGCCTTCAGATACTGAATAGAGATTAGTCTATATTGTATTGAAACTTTCTTTCTCATTGAAGATGATAAAATATGGTCCCTGAATGTTACATTGAATTGAAGGATATTGAGATCAATGGATACCTCTTCTTCCTTATCTGTCTGTTAAATTGTGCTCATTTTATATGTGCTTATAAACAGAAAAGAAGTACTTGGCTTGACCTCGACTAATTTTAATCAGCATTTAAGTCTTGTCCCGTCTGAGCTGTTGTGATCACATTGAAGTTGAATCAATATTTTGCACGTCATCCCTCAGGCGGGAGCGAACGGAGCCCGTTCAGCCGAAAGCGAAGGAGCAGTTCCGGGGGAGGATCTCTCAAAGCTGGAGCGGGTGGCAGCGGGGGCAGCCCCAAGCTCTCCCCTCATCATCCCTCGAGCGATCATTCTCACCATCACCACCACCATGATCACCATCCCCACCCTCACCACCACCACCACGGACTGGCCAGGAGGCTGACTCGCTCCCTCTCAGAGTCCAACCTGTTCGTCAGGAGGAGGTCAGGCAGAGGTCGGCCGCACGGTGAGTATCGATTACGGTTGTCATGTTCGTAAGCCGTGTTTCACAACCTGACACGTTCTTAGTCTCACTTTTTTATGTTCTCTGTTTTTGGATATTTTGCTGTAGTAATTATTGTCTGATTCAGCTTTTGTTTGCTCTTAAATTTTGTGTTTCTCCTCTTGATTCCTCTTCTGTCACTAATACCAGAGGTGTAAATGTTTCAATAAATACACGTTTGATTCAAGACTTGCATGGTGACTTCACAATCACCATCCTGCACTGGATGCTCCACCACAGTATTGTGATATTGGCTTAAAGTCAAGCGATAAATATTAATTCTCTCTCTCATTCTTTTTCTCTCTTTTTCTCTTTCTCTCTCCCTCTCTCTTTATCTTTTTTCTCACATTCTCTCTTTCCATTTTTTCTTGCTAGTTTTTTAACATAACCTGAAAAGTATTGGAAAATTCTTTTAGCGCTTTTTTACCACGTTTACCTGTTTCTTTTCTTAGTTTGCAAGTAGTTACCTGCTTGAGAAAAAAAAATCCAATTTTAGAGGATAATTTTGATATTTCTAGAATTGATTACTTAACTTGTCCTGTTTACCATGAAGGTAGTTTCTCCCTTTATAAAAATTTATAAGTTTTGAAGAAGGGAAATACATATATACATATATTTTTTGGCATAAGCTATGTCAGTGCAGAATGAAATCACCTCCCCCTCCCCAGGCAAAATTGAAAGTACAGGCATTGCAGTATGTTTGTTTTATGTGGGATGGTCATGACTCTCAGTTGCTTTGTGGAATATGATAGAGCTTATTGTGCATAATGATGGCAAGTTTTTACGCAGAAGGAACAGTGCACCCTGACAAACAAGCACACAACTCATGGTTTCTGCCTTTGCTGTTCATCTTCCCAAACTGTTGAAATGGTTCCTCAGTTAGAAGTCCTCCAGACGTAAACGAGAAAGAAATTGTTACGTGCACATAGCCACTCGATAACGAGCAATTGATAAGAGCATCATCCTAAGATTGAATAAAAGCAGTCATTGCAAGTGGTTTTCCTTTTCATAATTGCTTGATTCATATCTGCTGGTAATGTCTGAAACCATTGATACCTAAGGCCAGCTAACACCTTAGTAAACGATTGCTCACAAACCCAGGAGACTGTGACGGCCACATGACCAGCCATGGATTCCTGCACGGCACCAGATCCAAATCACTAGAGACGCTCTCGCATGGTAGGTCTACGTTTACCCTAGTTTGCTCTGCTTTTGTGAAGCTTAAGCGCTTACCGGTTGTTTATTTACTCATTTGTTATTTTATTTTTATTTTTTTTTAGTTTGGGTTTTTGTGCTTTTGTTTTGTTTCATAACGGGGGCTTCAGATGGGGTCAGTGTGGGAGAAATCTGATGTGCTTATTATTATTATTATTATTATTATTTTCTTTTTGCAACAGTCAGTTACTTTGCAGTTCTTGTTTTCTTTCTTTTTTGTTCCAAGTTCTTTTTCAAATAACAATTAATTTTGAATCATGGTTCCCAAGAGTATTGAGAGAGCTGAGGAAAAGCGAAACTATAAGGAGGAAGAAAGCAAAATGATGTCAAGTTCTGATTTGGAAAGGGAACTGAAACGGCCAGAGATGAGGTGGACATATTGGAATGAGAAAAATAAAAGTGTGTGTGTGTGTGTGTGTTTTTGTGTGTGTGTGTGTGTGTGTGTTTGTGTGTGTGTGTGTGTGTGTGTGTGTGTGTGTGTGTGTGTGTGTTTGTGTGTGTGTGTGTGTGTGTGTGTGTGTTTGTGTGTGTGTTTGTGTGTGTGTTTGTGTGTGTGTGTGTGTGTGTGTGTGTGTGTGTTGTGTTTGTGTTTTGATGTGTATTATTCCAGTGTGTGTGTGTGTTATAAATATGATGTATGCCTCATCAGATCATATTATTCCAGATGCAGTATTAGTGAAGGTAAGATATATACTGATTGTGTATTATGGATTATGGAGAGGAGAATGTACTGTCACAATTTTTGAGATGTTTCCTTTCAAGTAATGTAGTTTCATTGTTTTGTATTATTATTATTTTTTTTTTTACAATTCTTATAGTACCGTTTATTAGGTTATGGGTGGACTTTATCAGGGAACACACACACACACACACACACACACACACACACACACACACACACACACACACACACACACACACACACACACACACACACACACACACACACACACACACACACACATATACACACACATATACACACACACATATACACACACATATACACACACACATATACACACACATGCACGTACATATACACACAGACAGCACTTACACACATGTACAAACACAGAAGACACAAACGCATGTACACAGGTACACACATACACATACTCACATATATACACATAAATACACATAAATACACATATACACACATATACACACATACACATGTACACTCACATACATACACATAAATACACATATATACATGTACATACATGTATACACACAAGCAAACATATATTATGCATATACATTTATTCACACACAAATACATACACATATACTTTTGTACATACACATACACATATAGTTCAGCCTACATATATAGTTACATGGATATTCTAAAAGATATATAAAGAGATATCCCAGTGAAATCCGTGCACATGCAACACACCCAGTTGTTCCTGTACTTAGAGTTACCGTTACGCTCACATGCATTAGTGTGAGTGGTAAATGAATTTCAGTATGGATGTTTAACCCTTCTATATCCATATAGATGTTGTAGTTTGTGTAAAAAGAGAGAGAGATCCTTTTTTATTTTTTCAGTTTCTTGTATGTTTATTATGTGCGGGTAAGTAAATCCCATTGGTTTCAGATAATTTAGTTTGTTAAGTGTTCACTCATATAGTTTGGCAAAAAGATGATTCAGATTGATGACACATTTTAGGCAACGTGAAGATCTTATACTAATTAATACACGAACTCCCTTTCTATTCCGAGGATGCTAACTTCGCTCTCTGTCTCCCTCACAAGGCTACGGCGATGACGACTCTCGAACACCTTCCCCATCACCTTCGTCGGGGGTGGAGTCTTCTTCGATGAAGGACTCACCCATGCAGATTGAATTGGGGGGAGACACAGCCAGTATAGGTATGTATGTTTTCCAATTGGAAATATTTGAACTTTTTTTTTAATGTGTTAGTTAATTCATTAGTGGGTTATATTTGTCTGATGCCACTCCCGCCAGCAAGATTACAAATGCATGCAGCCTCCAATCTCGAGATCTCTCCCGGCGTGAAGCCCCAACTCAATGGGGTGATAAGAGGAGGTTTTTGTATTTGTTCATACTATTTTCACAAGTCAGTAAAAATTTGTCTATTAAAATGGAACTCCAATGAGTACATACATACGTAACAAATTAAAATGTGTGCTTAGGAGGATATGCCATTACGTGATAGGATTTTATCTGTAGCAAAATATTCCCATGACATGATATCACTTCATCCGGCACAGATGGGTTAAATTCCATTTTTTTTTCTTATTGATGAATACTGTCAGAAAAATTAGTAGATTTTCAGCAGAGAATTCAGTCTTATCACATAGGGATGAATAAATGGGATGATTAACATATGATTAATGAGTCTCTCCCGGAAACACTAGACACACTGGAAGGAGGCTTGTCGTCTGAACAGCGCTCGGTCATGTCTGGTGGAACAGTTCGAGGGTGGCTTCCAGATGTTGCAGTCGTTTTGTGGAGAAGAGTGCTGGGACTCCTTGGGGACCCTAATGATGTTGCATCTCCACTCATTCATGCACAGATATTCAAATACCTCTCAGAACTCACTGATACTTTGGTCAAGGTGAGATTCAGTATTCCAGTATTGTGTGATGTTCAAGCATTTTGATAACACTCGGAATGTCTTCTCAAACATGAAATACTGAGTGACTCCTCAGTTGTTTCAAAAAAACTAATTTCTGCACTCTTCTTTTTCAGTTGCGTAATAATCAAAGCATTTCAGTTGACAACCAAAGCAGCCCAGAGCCTCCTGAGCTAATACCTCCAATTTTGCTAGTCGCCCCTTGGTGCTTCAGGGTGAGTGATCATAGACTTTAACTTTGCATGATGTACTATGCAAAATATAATATATGATGCATGATATGATTTTGGTGAAAGGACATAGAATGATATAGGTCTCAATAAAGTTTGTAACTAAGCAAACACTTGTGTATTTTTCAGGCTTTAACACTGCCACCTCCGTTTCATCGAGGCAAAACATTAGCCTACCGGTTGTTGTGTGTGATGATGGTACGCAAGCATGATATCCCGCCGCCAAAAGACATTCTAACACATTTCTATAGAGTTCTTCACCAAGGATTGGTTGGTCAGGATCAGGTGTGTATGACTGACTGATTTATTTATGATTTTCAATTAAGACACAACCTGTTGTTACTGATGAGTCTTTATGCGTCTCTTACTTTTACCATTGTACATTTCAGTGCAAGCTGTTGCATATGGATTTAACAATGTTTCCTTCAAATGGAATTCAACTTTAATTTTTGTAACCCTCAATCCTCAGGAAATAATCAACACACTAGTAGCAGAATGTGGCCCGCACTTCTTCTCCCTGGGACTCCCAGGTGCTACTATGCTCACCCTGGATTTCATATTTGCTACGAACACTGTCATAACTGCTCCTGATGCCAAAGTTGTAAGTTTTTTTTTTTCTGTAGTAGGTTAATTTTATTGTAAGACGGAATTGATATTTTTACTTGTGTTTTTTTGTTTTTTTCTATATTCATCAGGAGTTCAGTTCATAATCTTGGAAAAAGCATATCTACATGATATCATAATGTATTTGAAAATTGAATTGGGAATATTTTCATCTGACAAAAATTTCCATGCACTCTCTACAGCAGTCACCGCGTCTAGAGGCCTTAAGTCTCCTTGGATCTTTGCTACCGCTCTCATCGCTTTACCCGTCCATGCCGGTCCTTCAGCCTTCCGCCGCGGATCTTGCTCTTATGAACTGCTCAGATGTTAAGGTGTGTTATAATGTATAGGACCCTCATAGAGTTTTAAAGTAACTAGGCTGAAGATTTCACCCTTGGATGATGTTAGAATTGTATGAGAAAGTAATTAGTTCATGTAGTGAATCACATTTCATGGTTATCACTTTTGCAGATGTTTCTTAAACAAAGATCAGTATATATACTATTATTATTATAAGACAAGGAAAATGAGGCATCGATATTCCATCTCCAGGATCACTTGGTGAACGTGTTACTGAAAAGTGGAAAGAAGGACAGCTGGTGGCGCACCAGGTCGCTGGCCCTATGCACGCTGGCCCTTTACCTCTACCACGAGCTGGCCAATCAGACTTTCCACACGAAGGTCAATGAGGCGATAAATGTCCTCCTTGCGTCCCTGAAGGTAAAACAGGGTGGCGCCCATGCGGTGTAGAGTCAGACTTTGACGGACTAGAACAGTACCAAGTGTTTTGCCGTTGTTTGTTGGACTTAAATGTTGTTGATGAGTAGCTTTCTCCCTCGTCATTATTATTTTTCTCTTCTCTTTCAAGTGTAGTTAAACTTTTTACATTACTAACTTACCAGAACGTTACCTTGGAAGTTGGAGGAATACTTCATGCTTACATATCCGTGATTCTCCTCAAGCTTAAAGTCATGTATTTTATTTTGATAAAGTGACCAATGCATGCTTTCAGAGTATTACTTTGTAACAAGAAATTTTTTGCATGAATTTAGTGTGTTTTATGCTTACAGCATTTTAATTGCTTTGCTGAATATATGTTGTTTGTAATTTTTATTCTGTAGTTTACAATTTGTCATTAAGATAATATATAGGCTAATTATTGCTAACTATATATTGTATGTGAAAAATGTGTAGGTAAATTGGATTGAAAACACTATAATTTTGGATAGCAAAGTCTGTGTCACCATTATTCCAATTTGTGAAGTCCCCACCATGAAACACCCATGCTCAGTAATTTTGTAATTCTCTTAGATTTAACAGCCTTTTTTTCCCTCTCATATACTATTAATTCAAAGTATCCCTAGAGAGATGAATGATGGCACTACTTTGTGGCGTGTATTTATTTTACTACACATTTTCTACATCTTACCCTGGGCAATAAGGGCGTTTGAGCAGTAAAGCATGACCCAGAACTGACGAGTGTTTTGCATTCTAGCAAGCAGTACCTTCAACGCACCCAACTAAGCATCTGGCCCAGAGTGCTGAGGTATAATCTGCCGTGTGATGTCTTGTAGTGTCCGGGGAAGTTTGGGGAGGGGGAAGCAATCACGAATGGATCTAATCTTACTTGTGGTTGTGGAAGGTGCTGACCTTTTGTAGGCTAAACTAATTTAATTTTGTCTTTGATTTTTTTTTTTCTTTTTTTTCTCTCTTTGATGATGGGGGAAAAAGATTGTAGATAGGGAGATGGATAGTTAACTGCTTATAATTCAGATTAACCTTTTGATGGTTTTCAGAACTAATTCAGTTTTTCAATATAACTATCCCTGATATAGATAATAACTGTGTAATAAATGCTTGTGTTTTTATGTATTTTAAGCATGCACACTACCACACATACTGACATATTTACTCTAGCACATACATGTTCACATTCACAAGTGCATGTAGAAAAGTGGAGTCATCTACATACAAGGTTATATATATAATGCAATTAGTCAACCAGGCACAGAAAAACACACACCTTGTTGCATACGCACTCACATACACAAACACTCAAACACAGAAAGACATGCGTACATATAGTAATGCGGAAATATAAAAGACAATTAAATTTATGCAGAAGTAGGTCTGTATTATATTTCACATACAGAAATTTCCACAGAGACGAAAGCAGACTCAGCCTCACACATCCACGCACACAATCATGCTCATTATTACTCAGGCTCACCCTGACTGTGACTCCCACACTCACTCTCATGAACAGTGACAGACATACCATACACTTAAACACTCCCAATCTTTTTATATGTGTAATATTTTATGAGGCATGTCCCCATCCACAGCATGTTAGATCCCTGACTGATTGTGCAAGGCTGCAGATGATTAGTTAATAAGATAGATTGAGAAATATATTTATATATATATTTTTTATCTTAGCCATGCAGCATAATCCTGCTGACTCCATCATAACTTTGAGCTTCAAGTATACAGGCAATGATAACAAATTCACAGAGGAATCGGAAGTTTTCAAAACTTTAAACACTGCAGGAATTTGGTTTTCTACCTTTGATTCCTCCCTAATAAATGGCTTTGTGAATTAGAGCTTTCCGAAGCATTCTCTTTGCAACTGCTTTTAATACCATTACGTGCTCTTTACTTACCTCTCTCTCTCTTTTTTAACATGCATATATATATATATATTTTTTTTTTTTTTTTTTTCATTGAGCTACTAGATTTTTTTTCTGTCTCTGAATTCGCAATTAGCTCAACTTCTCTAATCGCAGAGGGAATTTAGAATGCTCAGTGTGCATCTTACCATATGAATCCTTACAAAGCAGGTTGATTTGATATAATTTGTGATCTATGCTTAACTACACTTGGAACAGGTGCCCTACTAGCACTGTAGATATATATGGCTATTCCTTCCAAAGAAATATTGATATCATATAATAAAGGAACAGAATCAAAATTAGATTTGATTAAAGGTTAATAAAGTATTTGATAGGTTTTGTCATTGTTTTTACCGAGTACCAAATTTTCTTCTTTCTTTTCCTCTTCTAGAGTTTGATGAATAATGTACTTAATATTAATAGAAAGTGGTGCAGTGCAAAGTTGAAAAAGAATGTTAGATGGTCAGCAGGATTATGTTAATTCTCTCTCAAAGAATAACGTGTATTTTGTTTATAGTAATCCTCTGCTGCCATTTTACATTTAAGTGTAGTGTTTTAGATGGTATGCATAAGATCAGTTTATGTAGTTTTTGTTCTTATTTTTTTGTACTATTATGACCTACCTATTTGTATATTTAGTTGAGTTTTTTGGTTTTGTAGTATTAATCTAATTGAAATGATACGTAAATAGAATGAAAACATACTTTCCATCATGAATATACTATCAAAACAGGGAAATAAAGTTTCAGAGAAAAATAGATGGAATTTGACAAGAGAATGTGAAGATGAAAGGTAGGAGGGTCTGAGATTACATTCTTTTTATCCATAAGTAGATATGAATATTCATCATGAGTGTTGTTCTAACAAAAGTCATGCACAAAATACTTTACTAGAATCAAGGAAAGTGTTTTTAAAGTTTTATAACACCTTAAGGGCTTTGGCTATCATTATGCAATAAAACTAAGTGTTTAATTATAGGGAGGACTTTCTTTGATGAATAATGATAGGATTGCACCAGTGTAAATGTTTATTAAGCACCTGGTCAACAGATTGGACGTTTGGTGGGTCAGATAGCAGCTGACTTACTGCTGCTCATGTGTGACCATGCTGAAGCTCTACTTACTCACTATCCTGATGTTCCAGTTAGAATTATTCAGGTAAGTTCCTCTGATCCTTGTAATGAGTGATAAATGGTAGGTATTTGTGGAACATGGTCACTGCAGTCTAAGTAATAGATGATTACATTTGACATAGACCTATGCAAATCTGTGAGATATAGGCTCTTATGTGTCCTAGATACATTTTTAAGTGAAATAATGATTTGGCAGTTCTGAAAGTGAGTAAAAAGATGGGCTACATTTTAGAAACCCAATACATCCTCATAGGTTTAACTATATTTTCTCTTCATTTTTCAGGTACTCTGTCAAACGCTAGGAGCAATCGGAACAGACAACAGCCTGACTGTCAGTACGGATGGAAAACACCTTGTGCTTTCTTGTCTCTTTTGCCTGGCCGAATGGGTGATGCGCATGCCTCAGCAAGTACTTATTCAACCTATGCAAGACAAACATACTTTACTTCAACATGTTTTCAAGGTTTGTAGAGTTTTTAGAGTTCAGATTTACCTCTTGAGTTTTTCAATATTTATGGTTGGATATGAGCTTGGATGTGAAATATTTGTATATTTTTTAGTTGAAATGTATTTCACTAGATAAACTTTTATGTATCTCAGATATGATGAAAGCAAAGGGAAGTGCGATGGGGATTTACTTCGTGAAGTGTAAAAAGGGTGGCAAAAGTTAAGATATATGGATAGTCACAGTGGAAACAATGCCCTTGTAAAGTTCTAACTGTCTCACTGTTTTCAGCTTGTTCATATCAATAATCGGAACTGACTAGATGTTTTGTGTTATTCCAGGTGCTTCACGTTATTACCAGCGGCAAAAAGAGCAATCATATGAAATCACCCAACATAGAGATTGTGGATTTCGAAAGCCATGTTCGGGAAGACTTGGGCAGGAGTGGGAGTGTGGATTCCTCCACCTGGGGAGACTCTCTCAAGAGATCTTCCTTCCCTGCCTCGTGTACTTCTACCATAAAACTAGCGGCAAGATCGGTACGATTAAGTGCATACTTAAGTATCTGGATATGAATTTAGAAGGTGTTTGAGTACTAGTAGTTAAGGCAGTGAAGCTTATAAGAAAGAATGAATGAATACATTTGTTTACATTCCAGATCACAAGTCACATCATGAACCACTTGTGGCATTTCCCCCTGGGTGTGGGAGCACAACGGCTCTCCTCGCTGGTGGTTGAAGGAGATGACGTCCCTGGCCTTTCGGGAGATGAACTGTCCTCTGAGGTGTTCCTTTCACCACACATCCAGCTCTTTGCCCTCAATCAGTCGTGCTTGTTGTCCCTGGTACAACTTCCAGCACTGCAGGTTCCTGGAGGAGCAGCCACAGCAGGATTTAAGACGCCTAATTCAGAGGTAAAGCATTGTTGTTCTTGCTTCATGAATTTTGTAGAGATTTAGGAAATGGCTCATTTTTATTTGCAATACTAAGGGTTATAGGTGACCTGTTTTACATTTCATCTCCAGGTGAGACTTATCCTACGAGATCTGTCTGGAAAGTTCTCATGGGACGCCACCCTTCTGTACGCCCCACCAAGTGAGTGCATGGCCGACCCAGCTATTCACGTCCACCACCAGCAGTTGAAGCAATCACAGCAGTTACAAGCACAGGCACAGCAGCAGCCAAGCCTGTCTCCTGGGGTTAGTGATGTTACCAAGCAAGGGATTTTTTCTTTTAATATATGTCTCATTTTAATGCTATATATTTGAATGTGTTACCTGTATCTGTGTTTTAACTTTTCCATGACAAGTGTGTTTGGGTTATAGGGATTATGAAGACTATTGATTGTGGTGAATAAGTTAGTCAGAATTCTTAAAGTAACTAGAAATAATATTGTTTTTGTTAAAACAGTAGCTAATAATTTTTATGATTTCGCTTTCAGGCAACATCGGGACAGCCTCCACCACTGCCTGGTTACACAGGCCTAGGAGTCCAGTTCAGTTCGGCGAGCAGCTTGGAACACCACACAGGCAGCCGCGACGATATAATGTCTTCCTCATTTGTCGTGACTTCCCCACCCAGGCACACTCTTAGGCACCGACCACCGGGTGTGTTGCCAACGCACGAAGATTCGGCCGAGGATCTGGATAACTTGGATGATGTACGTTACTAGAGGGGATGAGTATTTGGTTTTGGTAGATGGAATCTGATGTGTACTAGCCATTAGAGACATGTTTTGTGTTTGTGGTTTTTCTTGATACAGTTCTCTATGTCTTCTTTATATCATTAGGCAGTTTTAGTCCGCTTGATTTCCCCTGTAGTTTTAAATCTCACTCAAGTTGAAACTTGTTCTTCCAGCTGTTGAACTACGTGGGACATACAAGCCCAGAAGTGCTAGAGCAGTTTGGCCATGCACTGAATGAAGCTGTAGGTCCTCCTCCAACACTTCCTATCGAGTCTCAGCACGATGCTATTTCTACCATCCTCAATCAGCGCAATGTGGAGAATGACTTCTTCTGCAGACACTCTTCTGATATGAAGTAAGTGGAAGAGAATGTGTTGGGAGAACACACATATTTGATATTTTATTCATTTAATTGTTCATATATGAATATGCGCATACTTACATATGCAGACAGTCATACGTATGGGTACAGTTGTACTTGCAAAAGATACATACATGGAGTACATCTAAACATACCTATATACATACATATGCTTTTAATTGGTAGTTTTTATCATTATCTTCTGTAATGTGAAATAAGTACATAATATAGAGCTGATCAAGTTTGTAAATAAATTTCTTGATGGGCAGTGAACTGGTGGACAAAAAGTTTGAAACTGGAAGGCTGTGAAAACAATTATGTACAAAGGTTTGAAATTGTAAGGGTCTAAAACAAAAACATTGATGTGTTTTAAACAAAGAGATAGATGTGCATTGATATTTTCCCCACCAGCAATTTTTGTGTGCAGTATCATGACGCTCTCCCAATCATTGCAGCCCAAACTACTTTTTTCATTGAGAATCATGAATTCTGTTACAATGTATCTGTGCATGAATATTTCAAGTACTTCTGATGATTGCTTCAAATGTAAGGTACTCAGTTGAAAAGAAGGTGTAATGACTCCTTATGCATTTATAACAAAAGCCAAACAGTCTATGATACATCTCAGAGTGGCCAGAGCAAACCACATTATGTGATCTAGAAAGATCAGCTATCTATCTACACTAATGGATGACTCTTCTATTCCATTGTATTTATACATTGCCATTTTTTTTTCAGCATGGTGTGTCCGGAAGTCCGTTGTCCGACCCCTGTGGAGTCGCGCTCGGTGTTCCAGCAAGGGAGGCTCATCTTCGACCAGTTGGGATTGGCATCTTGGGAGAAGCGGAAATCCATTCACACTCTGAAGAAGAATGACAAGTTACTGCGAGAGCTGAAGAACTTGGATAACCAGGTTGGTCGAGATTTGGGTTAGTTTGTGTGGTGTGAAAGTGGTAGTTTTGTTTTATATTTGTTTACTTGGTTGCTTGGTTATCTTTTGTTTAGTATGTTTTATCGTATAACAGTAACACAGATATTTGCCTTTTATTTCAGAGTTGGGAAATGTTTAGAATATTTTTGTGTAATGAATTAAATTTCATGTTTCAGAAATGCCGAGAAACCCACAAACTGGCTGTAATATACGTAGCTGAAGGACAGGAAGACAAAATGTCAATCCTCAGTAACAGCGGTGGATCTGCTGGCTTCGAGGTAAATCTATGTGATAAAACCTATTGAACTGTACTGAATAGGTCTAACAGTACTGCATCATAAACATGTTATCATTTTGCTATAATACCTTCTTGTCATAAAATGTATTTGAAAATCTGTTAAAAAAAGAGGAGAGTCTGGAAGAATTGAAATGATTTCTTTTACTTATTTTTTGAAGTATAAATTCCATAACTGACGACACTATGCTTGAAGGCATTTTAAGTTCCTGGTATCTCACATGTACTTTAAGTTAATCCATCCAAAGTTATCATATTCTCTCATATTTTATTTGCTTCCAGGAATTTGTAGGTGGACTTGGCTGGGAAGTAGAGTTGGCCACACACACAGGCTTTATGGGTGGCCTGCAGCGGAATGGCTCAACTGGGGAGACCGCTCCATACTATGCTACGTCGCTTACCGAGGTCATCTTCCATGTTTCAACCCGAATGCCTTCTTACTCAGAGCAAAGCATGTTGCAAAAGGTATGGAGCTTGATAGGTTTTCATTCTTTATGTTTTAAAATTTAGGTATCAGAATTAAAAGACTGCTAATACTAGTGCGTGAAACCAGAGGTAGTGAAGTGGAGAGGAAGTTGTGATTGTAATTATATAGAAATATTTTTTGAAATTATTCATTCTTTGCATTAGTAAGCTATATCATGAAAAAGTTTTATGCAAGTATTTATGAAATCTACAACTGTGAACTATCTTGTAAAATTGCTAGTTCAGTAGAAGTCTAAATAGGATACAGGTTTTACTAAAGCTGTATGGTTATTGAAAGTTTTCCTCATATGCTATGAGGTTATAAAGTGATAAGCAATGTGACTCTGATTTGGGAGGATCACATAGCAGATATTTGTGTTTGAAAAATATATTTTTTTCAAGTGAATCTTGTTTTTCACAAGTGTGTTGACCCTATGTAATAATAGTTATTACTAATAGTATGTTTTTCTGTTTATACAGACTCGCCACCTTGGCAATGATGAGGTACACATCGTTTGGTCAGAGCACACACGGGACTATAGAAGAGGCATCATTCCCACAGAGTTTTGTGATGTGCTTATTGTGATTTATCCACTGCCAAACCAGCTCTACAGGATACAGATTTCAACAAAGCCTGATGTGAGTTTGATGGATTTGTTATGTACGTGAAAGGAAAAAGTTGTGAAGGGTCTGATGAAGACGAGATAGGACTGTACTTTGCAAAACTCATTTGTGATTTTTGTCTGAGTCCAGCTGATCTTTGTTGACAATTAGGCTTCTTGTTGCTGTTTGTATGAAGCAGTGCAGCTATGATTATGCAATTAGTTAATATTTTTTATATATTTTTATTCTTTTATTTTTATTCTATTTTGCTTAGAAGCATAACATAAGAACATGATGCATTTTCTAGAAATGTACTTGTTTAGTTATTAGGAGAAGCAAAATATAACAGAATTAAAACATTCATAATTAGAAATGAAAGCACCATAGATACAAGACAGGAATGTATCTAGTGAAGGTGCCTCAACCATTCCATGTAATTTTGTGTTATATATATAATTTTTATTTCTCCTAGGTTCCCTTCTTTGGTCCCTTGTTTGATGGAGCTATGGTGGCCCACAAGGTCTTGCCAGGCCTAGTCCGCAGCACAGCAATCAATGCCTCAAGAGCCAAACGCAGTAGATTGGCACTTTACCAGAACTTGTGAGTATTTTGACATTTTGATTAGTAGAATGGACTTGGCAGGGATGATGCCTTAGTCATGTTTGGGTAATCTTTTATAGGAAGAGATTTAGGGAAAGTTTGGTGTTAAATGATAAATTAAACTTATTTTTCAGTTGGCATCAGAATGTGTTTTGATATAGGTTAAGGTTAGGAAGGGTTTGCATATTTTCTTTAAAGCAGACTAATTTCAGGGGAAATTACAGGCTCATGGAGAATAGGAATTTAATTTAACCACTGCAGTCTTGATACTGAAAATTAATATCACAGTATGAACACAAAGATCAAAATTAACGATTCTCAATTCGCCCCAACACAGCTACGAAGAACGAGCAAGGGCTCTTGACACCATCATCGAACAGTATAGCGAACCCACAACCTTCGAGGCCTTTATATCATCTGTTTACTGCCCAGTCTTCCCTGCGACGTTCACTTCAGGCCCGACTCGCGCCTCAGGTGAGTGCTATTACTACCTAGGGGTTATTCCCAGGCACAAAGAGGAAAGAAAAAAAGATGCAGTGAGATACTTGTGTTCTAGTGGATCTGATGTTAATGTTGTGGTGTTTTATTGCATATGCATTATGTTTTCAGGAGCACTGTTAAGTTGTAATGGGTTTAGAAGGAATGTTTTGAGTTTTAGTGATTATTTAGATGCATAAAGGAAGAAGTATAGCTATATTAAATCCTGATCACACCAAAGTTATTAAGGGGCTTGTATTTCTGCTGTGATAAATCATAAATAAATTATCAATTAAAGTTGACTGCTCCTGTTGCCATAGAAAATATAAGAATTTTTGAGATGAAGACTTTATTTATAAGAAAAAAAAAAAAAATCCTGTATGCTTCAAACAGCATGGAGTTTGATTATTTAGTAATTTTATTTAAAGAAGTAGGTTTTCTTATAGACTAAAGGATAATTCCAGGCTTACAAAATTTATAACAGCTTTTAACAAAATTTTTAGCCCACCGCAATTGGAATTTTGATATAGCACGAATGATCATTCTTTCCTTTGGAGGTATCGCAAATAAAGATTTTCACTTCCTTCATATGACACAGATAAAAGTAGATCTCCAGGTAAGCCGCAGTGGATTAGCGCCTTGAGAACGAGCGAAGGCGTCACCGAGATGAGTGTGTTTTTGCTATTATTCCTTAGTTTCCGGATGAGTTCTTAGATGCAAATGACCATATGCAGATGCACCATTCACCTCTATGGACACTTTGGTAACCAAAACTGCTTGCGAAGAGGCGTATTGCAGATTTTTAACCATCTTTCGCAATAGTACTGCAGCAATACTCTTTTGGATGTTGGGAGTGAAAAAAAAAAGCAAAGTGAAAGTGCAGGTTAAGTATTTTCATGACAAAGAATGATTGAGGAAGATAACTTGAATTATATTATTTGCACCTATGGCAAGATTGATGTTTGACTGTAGAGATGTTACGTTATATGAATGAAAGTCTTCTACATATCTTCAGGATTATATGTTGTATCAGAAATTCCTTGGATTTACTACAGATATATACTTATTTATAAGATTATGAATGGAAGATATTGAAAGTATGAAATCAATACAGTTTGACTTTGTTATAATTGAAAAAGAAAAAGAGAGACAGAAATAGAGAGAGATGGAGACTAGAGGAGAGATAGACAGGTACATGTTTGAGAAAGTATTCCATATTGTCAGTCTATATGTATAAGCCTTGTTCTGGTATGGATGTTCTGGGGTGGATTTGACCAGAGGTAAATTCTTTTAACTGAGTTATCTTTTATTGAGTGAATAACTTCAGCAATCCTAGAGCAGTCAGTGCTGTTACATCTATTATATTGTGATAGTGAATGAGTAAATTTTTTTAACAATGATAATGGGAAGTCAACTATTTGTTAAAAATTTAAGTTTTTTTGTGGGGGATGTGATGCTTGTATTAATCCATCATCATGTTAAAAGATAAGCCTACTATTTTTGTAAGAAACATTAGAATAGTGTTTTCTTGATTGACTAGTATAGAGAAAAGGGTAAAGTAACAGTAATGTTTTCATAAACTTTGTATGAGGCAGATATTTGGACTTAATTCATGTCTTGCATGTGACTTTTTAAACCCATCTGGGACAGGCCATATCTTCAGATGTTCAGCCTGGGTTAGGCATCTAATGATGTTGTGTGTGTTTTCTTTTTTTCTCTAGATTTGGGGCATGATATGGGAGTCTATTTATGATATATTAGTTATGTCCTAGTTACACAACTTCAGGAATAGATAGCTTGTTATTTTCAACAAAAGAAAAAAATACTTTACAAGAGTGATCCAACTCGAATGAAACATGCCCATTATGGTAGGGTTGGTGAATCAAACTTCTTATACAAGGTAACAGTGGATACTTGTGAAGGGTTTAGGTGATTTTTACAATATTGGCATAGGTTTTAGCTCCTTTGAAACCACTCTGTCCCTCTCTCTCCCTCTCTCATCTTCCTTGGTGTTTCCCAGTAGTTAATCAAATCTTTTTTTAAATGATAATGTTTAGAATTTCATCAGAAAACCTTATGCACATCTAATGCAAGAATGACAATAAATGTTTGAGACACACTCACACACTCACACCCACACTCACACTCACACACACACTCACACTCACACTCACACTCATACTCATACTCATACTCATACTCATACTCATACTCACACTCACACTCACACTCACACTCACACTCACACTCACACTCACACTCACACTCACACTCACACTCACACCCACACTCATACTCATACTCACACTCACACTCACACTCACACTCACACTCACACTCACACTCACACTCACACCCACACTCACACTCACACTTACACTCACACACACACACACCCACACCCACACTCATCTCACACTCACACCCACACTCATCTCACACTCACACTCACACCCTCTCTCTCTCTCTCTCTCTCTCTCTCTCACTCACACTCACTCACTCACTCACTCACTCACTCACTCACTCACTCACTCACACACACACACACACACACACACACACACACACACACACACACACACACACACACACACACACACACACACACACACACACTCACACTCACACTCACACACACACAAAGCAAATCTTATGGATTCATCACACACCTCATTATTTACAATTATTTACTGGTTTTCTGTGTTATAGACAGCATTATATGTGAGTTTGCGTGTAGATATGGTGCATAAAAGATTCAGAGAATTCCTTCTGTTGTATGTATATATTTTTTTTAGTGAAATGTTCAGGGCAGTAAGGTGTTAAGATATTGCCAAGAACCTAAGGCATATATACACTTCTCTGTAGAGTAAGTTCTTGAATATCAGTACAGAATGGATTACAGAGATGGAGAACAGTTGAGGTGCATGTACTGTGTAGAAGCTCCCCTCCGCCTCCCCTCTCACATCACAAATAACCCCCTTTTTGATAGTTTTATTTATCTCTTATCATCATTTTGTTTTTATACCCTTTAAGAAAGAGAAAACCCAACTTCTGCAATTCAATAACACCTTAAGAAATACATGTATATTTTTTGATAGCACCTGCTGTTAGTACTCTTTGATAAGTATCTCTTGTTGCTGGCTCAGTCTAGATCATTGTTCAGATCTGTGTGATTTTTCACTGTGTTGTGTATTTTGCTTGAAGCTTCAAGGTCCATCTTTCATAAATTTGCAAGGATAACAAGTTCTTTAAAGCAAAATCCCTCATGAAGTGAAAATGAAACACAATCTGCTATTCAGCTGCATAACCGTTCTGCAAAGATCCCAGCCAGCGTCTTGCCCATTGCTACATACCCTAAGCTTGCTGTGCACCATTCTGTTGCAACAGGGAGCATGCTGCCCTACAACCCCAGTGAAGAGGACCTAGTGTAACTCAGGCCTTAAAGAATGGTACTGGTGCTGTGAGGTTTGTCATCTCAAAGAAAAGGCTTTTAAATGGCATGCATAGCTCACCTTCTGGAAAGAGTAGCGAGTCCCTTGTGCAGTGGTCATAGGCACACACTATTGCTTTCCTTGTATGGTACTTAGATGCAAAAGTTGCTGTAGCTGTGTTTGAAACATTTTATCCTAGGTTTTCTGCAGATATTTATAGATGAGGGACTCTTTTATTTTCCCCCTAAATGTGGACTTCGAACCTTGTAGTATAGTAGATAGCATATGTATATCATATATGTAGCAATTTTGAGCAATGTATTTTGAAATATAGGTAAGGTACACATGATTTTGATTATAGATGTCATTGCTGATGCTCTTTGGGATCTGTAACCTCTAAATACTTCTCCTCTGTAGATGTCTGAATGTCTTGGGTATTGTGTTGGTCACTTGTTACTGTCATTTTTGTGGGAATATTATGGAAGCTACATTTTCTTCATGTTAATTGCAGTAAGCATTGGAGAATGAATGACGCAGTATTTATATATCAGGGATAAAGTACGATATACTCCAGTTTAATTTTCTTGAGAAAAAGAATTTCTGCATTGAAGTCCTTGAAATGCGTGGGAGTTCAACTAGCTTTGTGTAGTTTATTGCAATCATGTCCATTAATAAGCAGATGAAAGTTAGCTAAATGACACGATAACATAAATGTTAGCAGAAAATAACATAAATGTTAGCGGAAAAGCAGTTGTTTTGAGGAGTGAAAAGCCTTCAGCCGCAAGAATGCAAATGTTATTGAAGTTTGTCATTTTTTTGTTTTGATTTTCTATTTAAAACAGAATGGGTAGGAATCGTAAAGACTTGTTACATAGATTAATCTACCTAGTTATGAATCTTTTCTAGAAAAATACAGCAAATTGTAAGAAATGAAAATTATTTTTTCTTCCGAAATTACTAAATAGACAAAAGAGGTCGGTTTCAGTAACACTTTAAAAAAAAAGTAGATATTTTGTGAGTGGGAATACTGTACATATGTATAGAGTCTGCTTCATGTACACTTAGATATCTATAGAATTATTTGATTTGAAATAAACAGTAGCAGATAATATTAAATAGGTAGCAGAGACTGCAATTATTTCATACCTTAAACCCAGGTCTGGCATTATTTATCAAGATATTAAAAGTATTCTTATGCATCCCGAAATAGAATAAGGATCATATCTAATGTACATGAAGAATGCAAATGGAGGACATTGCCAAAGGGAAATTAGATTGTGTTTTCTTTTAGGATATATTGTATTAAATATGAATGGTATCTATAGCTATGCAGGAGAATGTGAATACCATGACTTCATGATACAAATAGGTAGCTAAGACTTTTTCATTTTTCATAACAGTTTATAAATAATGAATGTTTGGAATAGGTGATCTATATATTATATTCATCCTCATTAATACAGTATGAAGATGCCATGTGTCTGAAATAGAGCCATGGTACTGTTGTACTGTATCACTGATGCATGATATGGACTGTGAATCTGAGTAAGCTTTGAATTTTGGGTAGATAGCATATGATTATTTTGCTTTATATGATTGTAATAACATTTGTATGGAAGATTTCAATTGAACTGAGTTCATGTGACATACACACACATAAACACACACACATGTATAGGTAAGACACACCCACATGCATATGGGAGTGCACACACAAGAAAAACATTTATACACATGCACATACATGCAAACACATGCATGCACACATGTATACATCACATATATACATGAATGGTCATATACTTACACAGGATACTTACCTGCACATACAGGATATGTACATGCACACACGCACACACACACACACACACACACACACACACACACACACACACACACACACACACACACACACACACACACACACACACACACACACACACACACGCACACGCACACACAACAAGCTTGTACATAGCACACACACATTCTCTCACTCATTCTCCTAAAGTGGTTTTGCCACTTGATTTTTTCCATTTTTTGATATACTGAGAAATTTTGCTTCCTACTTTTTGTACCGTCTGTTAACTCCGTCAAACGCTCCTTCTAGGGACTTCCTTCTCATCGCGGGTGTTTGACTCGTCGATGGGTGGCTTTGGTGGCAGCTCAGGAGTGTCAGGGCTGGCGGCAGCCCTCCTGGATGACCCTCAGTTACCCCCCGGACCCCCCCAAAGACCCCCGCTAACCAGGCCCACCAGCTACTCCACTGGGGAGCAGCACCATCTCCGAGAGAAAGCAAGGAGTAAGTGTTTGGGCTGGATTGTGGTGCGGCAGAGGAGAGTGCTCTTATTTTAGTGGACTAGGCTTATTGCATCATTATGGTTTGTTTTATTTATTTATTTGATGGATGTTGTAGTCTGATTTTTTTATATTTCAGGTGTGCTTTTATTTTGTTAGATGAATTGGGTGATTTGTGTGATATTTTTGAGTATTGGTTTATTGTTTTCAAGGAGGTTTTGATGATAGTACCTAAGTATTGCTAAAGGTCTTCATGTATTATTTTGCCTTTGAGATTATCTATCAAATATTCATAAAGGTGAGTATTGACAAAATACTTTTTTTCTGAGGGGTGTTGACTTTACCCAAAAAGATGAGTATTTATGAAAAGAGAAAGCAACAGTTTAAATTTGTTTGTAGACACATGCAAAATGTAGCATTTAATACTCTACACAATTAAAAGTAGCATTTTTAATGAACCAAGATGTTAGAATTATATTATATGTTCACCTTAATTTGTGAGAAATGTGGAGGCTGAAAAGAAGAGCAAATTTAATTTAGACAAAAAGAACTATGGTGTAGATGTGGTTAAACTTCCATTATTAATGTAAACAGTAACAGTTTTCAGTGACATTAAGAACATGGGGTTTGATCTTTAAACTCAGTGCTGATAAGGGATACCACTTTTGAATGTGTTTATTTCTGTACATCGGTATAGATTGTCAAAGAAATAGAAGCATTCACAAAAGAGATGATGATTTGTTTGTTGTAATTAAAGATTACATTATTATGGAAGACACTTTGTTCTACTATTTAAAATGTTTGAAGACTTTTACAGTGGTATTATACAGTGTGTGATAATATTGTTTGCTTTTCACGGTGCACATGTGTGTTCCATGTATGAATATCCACTTTGTAAAATGTTTAGGCAGGTTTTAATCAGTATGTCTGCTCAGGGAATTTATTTCATGACTTTTAGTTATAACTTTGTATATAATTAGGAAATTAAGGTAATTTCAAGTTACTCAAAACTTGAAATTACCTCTAAGTAGCAGGCTGCATTTATTTATTTATTTATTTATTATTATTTTTTTTTTTGATGAGACCATGAAACTTAGCAGATTGAGGCTAAGGGCACAGATTATATCCAGTGCTTCTAGGAGGATGATATTATTATTATTATTTTAGGGACTATACCCTGCCTTAAACTTGAATCAAATCCTAGTATTGGTGACTCTTCTCGTAGTGTTTGGTTCTGATTGAAGGTTGGTCTGTGTGCATGACTTTATTTGCTCTTGGTGAATACAGATTGGAAAATCATTGGTGGATGCCAATAGGGTAAGTGACAAATGTGCACAGACTGTGATCTCCACAAAGTACAAAATATGCTGTCTGGTCAAAGTGTTATTAGTAAAACATCCTAATACATACACTTCTTGTGCTACTATTTATGTATTTTTTTTCTTCTTCTTTTTTATCATTAGATGTGCTAATTTATTTTATTTTATTTTTTATAAGGATTGACATAATTTTTGTAAATCTGCTGTTGTCATTTTTAGATTGTGTTTTATCTTATTTTCTTTTTGTTTTGTTTTTTGATATGCATATTATTTTTGCTTTGCCAAGCAAGTTGATGGGGCTGATTTCCACACTCAACTTACTGAGCTAAATAAAATAAAATAAACACTAAACTTGAGATAGTAGCTAACATAAAACATATTGAATCAATATAGGAGAACAATATAAACTTCAATAACTTACTCATATTTTTACATGACATTCTAGAACACAAAGAGACAGTACTGCAGTACCAGGGTCTAGGGATATCAACCCTCCAAAGTCAGCCTGAACTGATACTAATATTTAGATTACATCGAACTGAGATGTTGTGGTTTTGAAGAGAAGTGCACTTTAATGGACCAAGAAATTATCATTGTGTCTTATGAAATGTTTCAGCCATAGATTTTATGTGGTTCTGATTAGAATTTTTTTGTGTGTGTGTGTTATAAATGATAATCATGGTCTTTGTAAGACAGAAGAAAGGCTTGATGGCAGAGAAGGTGTATTTGAAGATCAGAGGAAAGTGGCGATGATAATCGTTCTTGCCGGTATTAGTATTTGTACAAGTGACAGCACTGTTCTTTTTTTTTTTTTCTTTGTGTGTGACTTTGATGACTGTGTGATGTTTTCATAGTGTTTATTGGTTTAGAATAAGTCCTTTTTTTATTTTTTTACTATAACTTAGAAATTATTGGATGTTTAGTTTCACATTTACATCTCATAGTGTGATACATACATTTCACATTTTCACTATATCTTGACGCACAAAAGTGTATGTAACCTCCTACCAAAGTATGTAATATTAACTGCTCACAGGAGTTCGGCAAATGCTGGGAAGCATTCGTCGAAACTCCGCATATAGCAAGAGCTTCCCCGAACCCCAAGGGAAGTTGAACAACAATTACAGCCAGGAGTGCTGCGAGTCTTGTGAGACATCAGATAGGTGTGTTGCGTGGTGTGTGTCACGTGTTTTTGACAGTGCTTTCACAGTGTTTGTGCATGACGGTACAAGGTGATTGGATGATTTGATTCCAGCACATGTTTTCTTTTTTATCTTTCTCTCTCTCTCTCTCTCTCTCTCTCTTCCTCTTCTTTTGACTTAATGACATACCCCCCCCCGAGTCCTTGAGTTAATCCTGCCATGTACATTACTACTAAACGAACCTTCTGTCTAGATAACCACTTAGTGTGACAGTAATTATTTATCTTGTATGGAATTGATTCTGCAGCCTGTTATCTACACAGTAACACCATGGAATGCTGTGTATGTCTTACTACAAAAATTCCCCTCAGACCTTTTACCATGGGAATGCAAACAAGTTCATGGGTGACTGTCATACAAGGTAGTGTTTTGGGATTTGATTTGTTTACCCCCCGTTTTTTGTTTTTCTTTTTTTGAAGTATTTTGATATCATCCCAAAGAAAAAGATAAGGAAATAAAAGCTTTGTTTGTTTTTTATTTGTGTGATATTTTTTTCGTCTGGTGATTGGTTTAATTGTTTAACAAGTTTGTGTTTGTATATTTATTTTTTGGTTAAAGAATATATATAATTTTTGGGATGTTTGCCTTCAAAAAGAATATATATATATTTTTTTCTTTTGCAGATATCTTTCCAATTTTTCTAATTTGTCAAGAAATTATTTTGATTTTTCTTCATGATTTACCATCAATACAAGTAATTTTGTTTTAGGCTCAGAAAGTGAGATTCTAAAATATTGAAGAAATGTCAAGGATTGTCCAATTGTACCATTCTAAGGTTGGAAACATTTTTGTGTAATAGATTTTATGTTTGTATACTTAAGAGAAAAAGATGTGCACATCCATACACCTATACATGCATTAATTCAAACACACAAGCAAGCAAACTTATAAACAAGTAAGTAAAAACACACACAAGCAAACAAACATACATATGGAAGCAGACACGAGAAAACAAGTAGCAATTCACCCAATCAAGCAAACATACATACAAGCAAGCAAGCAAGCAAACAAATACACCCAATCAAGCAAACAAATATATAAATAAGCAAACAAACAAATGCACACAAGCAAGCAAACACAAAGTGAGCAAGCAAATACACAAAAAAGTAAACAAATGCACATACAAGCAAACAAACACACACAAGTAAAATCACACACACAAACAAGCAATAACACCCCAAGCAAGCAAGCAGCCATAAACAAGCACACAAACAAGAAAACAAACACACACAAGCAAGCACAAACACGTGAACACAGACACGTACACGCACACATATGCACACGCTCACACGCACTCGTGCACACGCGGACACGCACACAAGCACACACGCACACACGCACACACGCACACACGCACACACGCGCACACACACACACACACACACACACACACACACACACACACACACACACACACACACACACACACACACACACACACACACACACACACACACACAAAATATATAGAATTAATGTATATTTATTTTCTTATTTTGAACATTTCTATATTTTCCATTGTCTTGTTAATCTTTTTTTTTTCCCATAAAGAAATTATATTCATTTATTCAAAACTTACCCCCTAATCAACTTGATTCTTAATATGTTTTACATCAAAATACAAGAAGGATGAAATACAACCTTCCTCTTTAGTAAGCTGTGAATTAGCTCTCACTCTCGACAATTTCATCTTGAAAGTTTATTAACCCCTAAAGGATGGACAAATTCAGAGCAGGAAACAAACAACAACAACGCATTATTGTGTAATAGAGATGCGGAAAAATTAGCAGACATGACAATTTTTACTGTTTTTAGTCCTGGCCACCACACGGATCTGAATAGAACTATGCAGTATGACGTGTGGAAACCCAGGATGATATTTGACGAAACAAAGGGGGAGGGGGTGAAATGATGGAAATGATGTTTGCCGTCTTCTGCCCAGGGTGACGGTCATACCTCATTATGAGAGTTGCCTCACGTCGTCCTTTAGGGGTTAAGGAATAGGCCTATGTTGCATCTTTAGATCTCAGAAGAGCCATGAGTCTGCTAGTTCTGGGATTGTGTTCGTTGCATTTATAGCGAATTTTTATGTTTACGTCGTAGATATTTGAAAGTGAATACCAAAATTATCAAGACAGATGCTGTAATATGTGAACAAAATGAAATGAAATAGCTACAATAAGAAAAGGAAGCAATATATGTGGCACCCATTTGTTATTGTGGCTGTGGTTCATTTTGCCAAAATTATTATTGATAATTTTCAAGTTTTTTTTTTTTTTTCTTTGTTTACATTTTTCTACTCAACTCTCCTGTGTTACTTTTCATTGCATACTTTGTTATTGCCAAGTCATTACATAACTATGTGATTACTGTCTTAACCTTGTATAAATATTTCATGGGTAATAGTAACTTGGGGTAGAGGGGAAAAATGTAAAGTAAAGACCAGATTTGCATGAGCTAGAGACTAGAAACATAGATGTATGGAGAAAAAAAAAAAAGGAAATGCTGTTACTGCATGTACAATTATAGGAGTTAATTAATCCTGCTAAACTCATTAATAGATACAACACTAATAATTCAAAAAAAGAGAATTAAATGTGGATTCGTCTAGTCTGTTTTTACCTCCTGTCACATGTGTTTGCTGGCTGATAGATCTTTAGAAAATTCTTATTGTCAAGTGAATGGTTATATAAGACAGTACTGAAAGTCTCTCTAAGTAGTCTCACTCTCTTTGTATGTTGAGAATAGATAATAGAATGTGGTGGTTATTTTAATTGACATTGCAGATATAAATTCTAACCCTGTGAACTCTATTGTAGGTGTCCATATTATATGTAAGATAGTACAGAAACTTCAGTTGGAGTTTGTCTATTGTCTTTAGAAATGTAACATTAAAAGCTTTTCTCAATGGGTAATGGCTTAGCAATGTCTGTTCATGTGCTATTTCATTCTTGTTTTTTTGCAGATTGATTGATTGACTGATTTATTTTTTTTAATGATGTGACAGGAGATATCGCATTTTTGTTGGGTTGTGTTGCTGAAACCACATTTTTTCTCCTTTGAAACATTTATATTCCAACAAGACGAGACATGCACTCAGGAACCCATGTCCCTCATTGCTTTTGTTATCATTATTTATAGGATTGTTACTGATTGATATTATTATTATTATTATTATTATGATTATTAATGTTATTTTAGTAGTTATTTATATTGTTAATTGTTATCACTATTGTTTTTATTATTATTATTATTATTTTTATTATTTTTATCATTTTTATTTTTATTATTATTATCATAATTATCATTATGTTTATTGATACAACAACAACTGTTTATGGTGAATCAGTATGCCATGGATTTACCGAGCTTAAACAATCTGAATATGATCTGTAATGCAACTGATCATGTATCGTGGTCATTGATTTTGACACAAATGTGTTCACTATTCCCTCTTAAGATTTGAACAGAGCTAATCTGAGCCTCGTCCCTCACTCAG
Organism: Penaeus japonicus; assembly: GCF_977035675.1. NCBI lineage: Eukaryota > Metazoa > Arthropoda > Malacostraca > Decapoda > Penaeidae > Penaeus > Penaeus japonicus. The sequence continues at coordinate 2,480,712 of NW_028234406.1, forward strand.
GTGTCCTCCTGATGGACCACATAAGCAGTAGTGAGGACGGGACTTCGGGCTCGTCACCGCGCGGCAACAAGAAACTCTCCTTCAAGACCCCTCGCAAGGTGTCGTCGGCAGTGACCTCGTCCGGGGCTGCCGCTGCCGCCACTACTCCCCCCGAGAGCCCCATGCCCCCACCCAGGAGGCCCAAGGACGGGATGCATCACGTCAATCTCAAGAAATAGAGTGTCGTTTTATCTTCTGTGAAGGTAGTTCTTGATCATCGTTTCTCCTTCCTCGTCTTCTCCATCTTGGTCGTCATCTTTTTGTCTCCTTTTACTTTTTATTACTGTTTTATTGGCTGCAGGTGTTAGAGAGCACCAATTTTTTTTTTTCTTCACGCCGTAGCAAGTTGGCTGAAATCAACGTGGCTTTAGTTCCAGATGCCAAAGGGAAATCATTAAAGATGGGGATGACGATGGATTTATTGTTACTGACCACATTTAGAAAAGGAATGTGACTTAAAAAATGCAAAAAGTGACCAAGTACGACAAATTGCAGGTTATTGCTCAGTGGAAGTCTGTCTGTGCTTGTAAATAGTTTCATACGACTGCAAGCGACTCTTTCACTTTAAGTCTTGTGGGATGTTCCATGTGATAAGACTTGTAAAAGAGAGAGAATATATATACGCTGGTGAAGCGACTGATGTATGAACATTCTTGTAATATTATTGATAATATTTACTTTGACAGAATATTATGAATTATTCTCAACCTAGATAGCTTAAGATAACTGATGCATCTAATTTATTATGTATGTACCATTGAAATACAATTCTGTATGGAAAGGAAAAGGAAAGGAAAATTTTTCGAATGTTAATAGCAATGAAAATCATTTTGTTCCACTGTGACCGACAAGATTCTCGATAGTTTGATGCTGGAATGCTAATATTCATGGCATAAGCTTGCGATTGTGATATCTCCAGGTGAAAAGCATTTGCAAATAAGAGAGAGAGAGAGGATAGATAATCTACCTTTTCTTCTTCATGTTTAATTAGATAATATTCTTTTGTTGTGATTGATTGAGCTAATTTTAAGGTGATTCCGCATGGGAAGAAGGTGTCTCTAGTACTGGATGTAGATGATATATATATTTTTTATTTTAGTATAGTTTTTTAGTTTGAATTGTACTGCAGTGGGTGTAAAAAGTTTTGACTGCATGATGTACAGATAGAAGTAACTCTAACTTGGGATGTATGATTAAATTTTTTCAATTGGAAATATATAGAAACGTTTTGCCAAATACCTTTTAAGTTTCACTGTATCTAAGGGAGTGTAAATGCAATTGACATTATAGGAAGGTGTCTCCTTTGATGAAATATACAAGAGGTGTTTGTATGCCATGAAAATTACCATTCCACCACAATCAAACATAACAAATACTGAAACTTTATTTAAGTAGTAGGTCACATTGTATTTGTTTTTTGATATATATTTAAAACCCAAGCCTTTACGGTAAGGTGGGCTATTTGGTAACAAGGAAAGATATGGAGAGAGTTAATGCAGAAGATGATATGTTTGCTGTAAGTATGAAGGGTATAAACTTCGCTTCTGTAATTACCAAGAAAATTAAAAAGAAAAAGGATACAGAGAGAGAAAGAGAGCTTTAATTGCAAGTTTCCTTCGTGGTCACATGCGAAAAGGATAAGCTCTGTGAGTATAATGCCTTATTTTTACACAGTGAAGGTAATGTAGGTAAAAAAAAAAAAGAAAAAAAAAAGAGATTTGTAATTAGAGGGGCTTTCAAAGTAGATAATTTTGAGTTCGGTGTTGCCGACCAACGTTTCAGTTCCGTTATATCGGCAAGGCTCTGAGGAATACATGATTGGTTCATAAGCTGATTAGATAGATTTACTTGGAATATGTTTGATGTATGTTATTGATGTAAACTCATGAAGATTTTTTTCATTTTTAAGATTATTACTATTATTATTATTATTATCATCATTATTGTTATTAATTTACTATTATTATTTCATTTGCAACAGACTTTGTACTGTGATAGATGTATTCCTATTCTGTGGTACTGAAAAACATGGAAAAGAAGCCCATCCCTTGCATTTTCCAGTGCATACTCCGAGCGTTAGTGAATTACCAGACCGAAGTCATTGGTTTGTCCAGATAGGGGTTTTAAAGGTACAACCTCACACTCACATTCACTCACACTCTCAACTCACACGCTCACACTCACACTCTCAACTCACACGCTCACACTCACACTCTCAACTCACTCTCACTCACACGCACTCACACTCACACTCACAAGCACTCACACTCACATGCACTCACACTCATTCACACTCACACTCTCAACTCACACACTCACACTCGCACTCTCAACTCACTCTCACTCACACGCACTCAGACTCACACTCACACTCACACTCACACTCACACTCACAAGCACTCACACTCACATGCACTCACACTCATTCACACTCACACTCTCACTCACACTCATTCACACTCTCAACTCACACTTGCATGCATAAACATACAGATATACAGACGTACGCGTGCACAAACTCAATTATGCTATGCTATAAGAGGTTTGTGATAAAGAAAGTGTTTCTCTATGTTTGGTTATTATTTACAAGAAATTGATATCAAATGCACTAATCGTAATCTGTGGTTATTAATTGTTTTTGAATGAAGAAGAGATTATATATATATATTTTTCATCATTGGTGTTCTGTATGTACATTTTATCAATAGTTAGGAAAAAGGATTCCTGTATAGAATGCCAAACTACGGTGCAAAGAGTGTTAGATACTAATTACGATATCCACGGGCCTGACGGAGCACGAACCTTATCTACTACGACTTGGGACTGTGAAAAAGCAGATTTTTCAGTCAGGTAGAAAACAATGCCAATTCTTGCACATTTTAATTAAGATAACAGGAACAGATGTTCACGGAACTAGGCGAGTGGAGGAAGTCTGAGTGCAGGAAAGTACTATATATTATTAATGTGGATTAATTAAGTATTCCTGTCACCAGATGATTAAGATTACATTTCAATTTACTCTCGGCTTTCACAGTGAATTTATGGTCGCTCACTGTCTTCTCTTCATCTTTGTGAGATGAAATGTGATGCCTTACACTTCATTTCTTCCATGCATACCTTGTATAGAATTTTATTTATGAATATACAGTGTTAAACAGATAACAGCAGTGTTCATTTATGGAGAACTTAATAATAAATGTTGCAAGTATGGTTTGGAACCTGTCCACCTCTTTTGAGTATCATTGCTAGTATTGAATAACAGGAAATATTCCCGGCATGTGTTGTGAAAAGCTAACTAACACTCTAAGGATACTTTGATATAATTTAGTGGTTCTTGTACTACTTTACTACTACTACTACTACTACTACTACTGTTCAGTCTTGCAAGATTGAAGATATCAACACAACCAAAGATTTGTTGTCATTTAAGGAACACAGATCTGCTCCAAGTAACTGTTTTGATTGTTTTTGGAAGAAATTGCTTGCTTTGTAAGATTTGCTTTGTGTCCCAGGGATTGTGTACGTAAGTTTAATTATCACAAATGAAGCAATTTACTCTTGTCTATAGAGTTAATTAGTAAATTTTTTGTACTTAGGGAATGCCTACATTTTTCCTTTTGTGAAATATCCGTAGAGGATTGCAGTTTTAAGTTGTACATGGTTCATAACCAACCAGCTTTTGTGGATTACTAAGGAGCACAAAACAACAATTTTCTGATCCTCCGTGCTGTCAGATTCCAGCTAAAGAAAATTTAGTGTGTTTACCACCTGTGACAGAGTTCCTAGTTGTGTGGTGTACTAGAAAGAGGTTTTCTTGCCAATGAGAAGTAGTCGAACATTAACTTGAATCTTGATGTATCAATTCTTACTGATAGTTCAGTTCTTATACACCACCGGCCTAGTGGATCTGTAGTGGTCCTGTAACGGCTGTTCAGGCCAGCTTCGATTTGCTGTCAATCGTTAATTTAGCAGGATCGGTAAATAATATGTTTAGGTTACTATTACATAAGGAAGTACTTAACTTATCTACTTTTTATTTATTTCACGCCCAGTTTTGGAGGAATGTCGATAACTGTAGTTCAAATGATACTTCCACAATCTCTCGTATTGGCCTCAGCTATAGAGATTGTACTTTTTAGCAATCATCACAAGAATCAAAAGATACCTGATTGACCTGTATGAGTGATGGTTATATATTTTTTTTTTTTTTTTTTTTTTAATTATTATTTTTCTGTTAGTTATATATATATGTATTTTTCTCTCTTATTATGTAACTGTCTTCTCTTGATGTATATACGTACTTACCTCTGAAATCACTTAGGTATTTTTAAGAATTGAATCGATGGTTGTTTCATGGATGTTTTTCTGTAGGTTATCATTCTTCTTTTTTTCTTCTTCTTAGAAATTTATATATCTATTTATTTTTAGTTTTGATTAGTTTTAACCCTTTGTATTGTATAGAATTATGAATCTTCTGTCAGGCTTAAAAAGATTGTATAGCATTTTGCGTGTTGATATTTTTTATTTTATTTTTTTTATTGCCCTTATACCCAATATTTTTTTTTTTTTTTTTTTTCTAGCAAGTGCAAGAACATGTGTTATTTATCATGTGATTTAGTGGGACAATCAATCCCCAGTGACAAATCCTGATCACAATTTTTCTCTCGTAATTCTTTGATGATACATGTTTTCATTACAGTGGAATTCATATATATATATATACACACACATACACATATATTTTCAGCTTTAAGTTTTTGGTTTTAGAAAGAGATTTTAGTGTAATTTAATGTGATTAATCCCGTAAGGATTTCTACCTGTTTATATTCAGATTTTTTTTTTTTTTTTCAGATTTACTTTTTTTTTTTGTGTGATATTATTTGCATGTGGTGACATGAAAAGCACAAAACCTACATTTGTGTCATCAGTTTATCTGCTTATTTTTTTTCTGTTATTTTGTGGTTGTAATTTTTTTTTCTTAATTTTTTTGTTTATCTTTTATTTTTTTACTCTTCCATTTTGTTGATTAGGTGTTAATTAAAAATGAAATATGATAGAAAATCTTATATATCTTCAATACTCTGTGATACTATTCCTTCCTCAGATTAAAGAAAAAAAAGGAAAAAACTAAAAAAACGAAAAAAAAAAAAAGTGTTTAGAGCTATGACTAGTTTAAAACTCGATGAATCCTTGGAGAAAAAAAAAAATCCTGAGTTTTTATTATTATTTTTTTTTACTTTTCCCTCTCCCAACGGCAGAGAGAGAGAAGGGAGCTCGCAGGATTTCTTTTTTTTTTTCTTTTTTCTTTTTTTTTTTTAGCAAGGGACCAGATTCGCTGTGTTGCGTCTTGTGTGTGAAACAACTCTGAGAAGAACACGGATTTCTCGAGACTTTGCCCGCTGTCGATACAACGGCAAGTCCAAGTTTATTTATTTATTTGCTTTTCGAAAAAAAAAAAGGAAGAACCGTTCGTATTCACAAAAGATGGCTTGGGTTAATTCTCGTCTTACTGGTTTTAATGATCATGGAAGTGGTACATAAGAATAACAGTTATGTAGTAAAATTTTGAGTATCCAAATCTGTTGATGAAGGGCCTGACTTCCTTAGCAGTATTATGCACAAAGACTGAACAGCAGTTTATAGCGTTACTTTTCAGATACTGGTCGTTCTGTTGCCAATAACAGCTTCGGAGTGTAAAGACTGGCATAGGGCTTAGTGCTTATGCAATATCTATCCATTTTGCCTAGCTGTTCTTGCAGTGTATTCAGCATTTTCTTCTGATTGATGTGGATATTATTATTATTGTTGTTATTATTATTATTATTATGATTTGATGTCGATGGTTGGAGTGAAATTACCTTTTTACTTCTGTGATGAATTGACATGTTCCTTTTATTTTTTGTATTATAGATTTTCCCCCTTTTTGTGATTTATGTTGAAGCCTACTTTTACGAATTTACTTCTCAAGAGAATGCATTGTATTTCATGAATTAATTAATGGAGGATTACAAGTGGAAAGGTTGTGGAGTGTGGGTTATATATATAGCGAGAGAAGAAAAAGGTGCACGTTAGAAATTCAAAATCCCTCCCTCCTTGACCTCAGATACGTTTGTTTGTGCGTCGAGGAGGTACGAAATGTGAACTTTTATTGTTTAAGATGCTTTGTGATTTGTTCAAAAAAAGGTTCGTGAACAGGAGTGACCGTGATTGTGTTTTTAAATTCGGCAAGTGACTGAAATGCGTGGCTGAATTTATTTATTGAATATTTTCAGTAATGTGTTTTTCTTCATTATTGATAACACACACACAGATTGTTGATGTATTTTTGATATTTATCTATATCCATTAATCGAACTAATTAGAAGCCCCACTTGAACCAGAAAAAATGCTGAATATTTTACCAGAAATCACAAACCATTCCATCTTCCCTATGCTACCTTGTACATGTTGTACATAGGAGTTTCTGTACATCTTAACTATTATGTATATACATATATAAGAATAAAATTATAGTTCTAATTTGTGTTTTGTCTAAAACCCTTTTCATATGATGTAAAATTTGAGTCGAGAGAAATGTATGTCATGTTGTCGAAGTACTAGATAAAATATGATTTTTCTATAGTCTATTACTAATTGCTATATGTGAGTGCTATATTACTAATTGCAATATATGAGTGCTATTAGAAGTCAACATGCCTGAAAACATAATGAAACAAACTTGACTCAAAGTACATACATAATGAAAACATTTTGTTAATCACAATATTTTCATAGAGAATAACAATCCATAACTAGTGTTAAAAAAATGGTGCTGAATACTTTGTGCAATTGGTGTTACTATTGCCTAAGTATCAATGTATTGCTTACCTTTCATTGAATATCCTAAAATCACTCATTGTTTTATCTGTATGTGGTATGTGGTTGTATGCGATTCACTCGATATAGAATCTAATATCAAAGGGTAGACCATGTTTTCTAACTCAAATTTATGATCATTTTGAGTTTCACGTTCATTATAATCATGACACTTACATGGAATTTAGTATCTGTTACACAATATGATTAAAAAATGCCATCATGAGAAGCACTGTTTTCTTTAGGCTTCGAAGCAGTGTTGAAACATATCGTGAGAAGCTTCGAACAGATGAATTTGAAACACTGAAAAGGGGAGATAATTTTATTAATAATGACGATATTAATGATAATTATATTAATATCCAACGAGAACGTTTGTAAAATGCATTTATATGATGGTCTTCTGTTGACTTTTTTTTCACGCGGCAGTAACTTCAGAAGTGGAAATACAATGCAATTACACATCAATCTGAAATGGAAGCATTGTCATAACAAAAAAGAAGGAAAGAAAGAAAAAAAACGTTTAAACGTGACGTTTGTACTAGATTCCTCACTAAACGATAAAAAAATCGAAATTGATCTCTTTAAAAAGTGTAAATTATTGATAATGTTTAAAAAGTGTAAATTATTGGTAATGTTTAAAAGTTGTAAATTAAAACGTGTAAATCATTGATAAATAACTCAATAGTTTGCTTTGTAATGGCATTAAAGGCAAACTTGACATGTGTAAGATAGATAGACCCTCACCCCCCCTCCTAAGGAAAAAAAAGGTCCAAGATGATAAAAAAATATATATTTTACGAGTTTCATTATACAAACCTACCAGGAGAGCAGTTTCAAAGAGAACAACAGCTTGGTTTTCTGAAATGATAAATATTGATGATATTAATGATAATATTGATAATAACGCTATGCTAATGCTAACATAGTGATGATGATGATAATTAGACAAAGTGATGATGGTGATGATGCTCGTTGTAATAATGACTTACAATTAAGAATGGCATTGATAATGATGAGAGTAATATTGGAGATAATCATACTCTTAAAGATTATGATAATGATGTAAAGGATGGTAATGATAAGGAGGATGAGAATAAGAAGGATGATTATAACGAAGATGATGATGATTATAAGAATGAGAAAGGTTATAATGATAGTGGTTATAACAATGATAATGGTAATGGCGAGAAAAATAATAATGATAATGATGATAAAGATAATTATAGTAATGATGATAATGAAAATGATAGTTATGATGATAATGATGATGACGATAATCAAAATAACAATGATAATGAAAATAATAATAAGAAGAATGCTATAAAAATAAGTAAAACAATGATAACATTTTCCCAAATAACTTCTTTGAAAGTATACAAACATTTCCTTTTAATTTAGGTGACAAACAAGCAAGATATTTCCCATTCACAAGTGAGAGAAAAGAAAAAAAAACATGAACAAATAAACATTGACTCTGCGTTGCGGACAGACTGTGATCGCGCAACAGAATAAACAGAAAAATTATTCTCCTATTTTCCCTCTATTTTCGTCTTTATCTTTTTTCTGTTTGTCCTTCTTCTTCTCTTCCTCTTTCTCAGTTCACTATTCACTTCTCTCTCGTTTCGTTCTCTATTTTTGTTTCTCTTTCTTATTCTTTTTCTTATTATGTATTCACCTTTTCATTTTCCTTCGTTTTCTTAGTTGTCCTTCTACTCATTCTTAATTCACTCTTTCCTTCTTCTCTTTCTCATTTGTCATTATTATTATTATTATTCTCTTTCTCAATTCACATTTTTTTCCTCTTCCCCTTCCCTCTCACATTCATCCTTTTGTCTGTTTTGCTTATTCCTCTTCTATCCTTCAGATGCATTTCTCCCGCTTCTCTTTCGCGACATCAGTCAAAGTCGAGGGTTTGTTTCTTTATCCCAAAGTCGAATCTTCGTACTGAAAGGAGGAAGAGGAAGAAGAAGAAAAGAAGGAGAAAAAAATAAGAGGAAGAGCAGGGGGAAGAGAAGAGGAAGAGGAAGAAGAAGAAGAGGAACATGAAGAAGAAAAAAAGGAATAAGAAGAGGAGGAAAAAGGAAGAGGAGGAAAAAGAAGGAGAAGAGGAATACTAATGATAAAGATGACAAGAATGATAATACTAATACTAATACTACTGATAATGATAATAATAATAAAAAGAAAAGAAATGAGGAGGAGGAGAAAGATAGAGAGATGAACAGGGAAGAGAAGGAAAAAGAAAGGAAAAAAGGAGGCGAAGAAGAAGGAGGAGGGGGAGAGGGAGAAGAGTGATGGTACTAATGATAATGATGATAAATGATAATGATAATGATTATGATAATAACAATGAGAAAGAGGAGGAAGAGAAGGGTGAAGAAAAGAATAAGGAGTAAGAAGCAAATAAAAACAAGGAGTAATAATGATTAAAAAAAAAATAATAAAGAGGATAAAATGAAAAAAACAACAACAGAAAACGAGAAGAAAGTAAAAAAAAAGTTAAAAAAAAAAGAAGAGAAAAAGCGAAAAAAAGAATACGCTGGTATCCTTTCCCGTCAACCCCCTTCGACCTTGTTTGCCGATCGCAACCTCGGGCGCCGTGACTGTGTCAACATTCTCCTTGGCCGAGGCGTCCGCTTTCCTGTTTGAGAGTCCATCAAAATTCTTGGCGGAGTCCGAGGTTAGTGCATGTGTTGCGACGCGTGAAGCCGCCCACTCGGTTTCCATGGCGACCGGGCGTCCGCGGTTGGAAAATTACATATGGCGGCAAATCTCGGGACGGGGACAGAGAGCGCTGGGGTAAAGTAGAAATGGAGATGGAATGGAGATTAAGAGATGGAATAAAGATGATTAAGAGATGGAATGGAGATTAAGAGGCGAATGAAGGGTATGTGATTTATGGGAATGGTGAGAACATTATGTTTCGCTTTCATACACCAACCGAATAATTTCGATGGAAGCGAAATGGAAGACAATAAACACATACAATTCGAGATATGAAAACTATGCTTTTTGTTTTTCTTTTAAGACAATAGACAGTAAAGCTATGATAATTACGTGTCACTCTTATATCATTTTGTAATTCCTAAAAACAAGAAATTATCCAATTATGGCAGACGATCTAGTGAAAAAAACAAACATTCAAATTAATTACGCTGATGACTTATACTATACAACAGACACATTACTCTAACGGTATGAATACATGATGCAAATATCATATTTTCAAGGACATCTTAAAGCCTATATGCTGGCGGAGTGGTGTGTGTGTATGGTAAAGGAATGACTATTCAATTTTCATTCATGTGGTTTTAGGTTTGGCTGAGGATTCCCTCCTGCTCCATTTCAGTTAATTGTATATAAGCATTAGAAAATAATACCTCTTCCTCCTACTTCTCTTTTTCTTCCGTTCTCTCCTCTTTTTCTGTTTCTTCTTCCTTTTTCTTCACTTCTTCCTCTTCTTCTTACCCCTCCTTTTCTTCTCCCTCTTCCTCCTTCTCTTCCCTCTTTTCCTCTTCCTCCTTCTTCTCTTCCTCTGCCTCCCTCTCTTCTTCTTCTTCCCCCCTTCCCCCTCCTCTTCTTTCTCCTTCCACCCCCTCCTCCTCTTAATCCTCCTCCTCCTCCCCCTCTCCTCCCCCCACCCCCACCCCTCCCCATCCCCACCCCCTCCTCTCCTCCCCCTCTCCTCACCCCAACCCACCCCCTCCTCTCCTCCCCCACCCCCATCCACCCCTCCCCTCCTCCTCTTCATCCCGCAACCCCCCCCTCCACCCCCCATCCACCCCTCCTCCTCCATTCCTCCCCCTCCTCCACCCCCACCTCCCCTCCTCCTCCCCTCCTCTCCTCCTCCTCCCCCTCCTTTCCACCCCCCCCTCCCCTACCCCCTCCTCCTCTCCCTACTCCTCCTCATCATCACCATCTTTCCCACTTCTCCATTCCTCCTCTTCACACTCACACTCACTCACACACTCACTCCCACACACCTTCTCTGATAAAGCAAATCTTGCGAAGTCACCAGACGCTTCATCGTTTACAATTAACTCTAATTTCCTCCGCCGCGGCAGCTTTCATCTCCCGCGCGCCCGCCGTCACTCTATAAAGGGGACTTAATTATCCGGCTGAGGGAGGGAAGGAGGGGAGGAGGGGTGGGAAGGGGGAGAGATGGGTAGGGGAGGGAGGGAGGGGTGGATAGGGAGGGTAGGGGTGGGAGGGGAGGAGGGAGGGAAGGGGGGGTGGGGGTAGGGGAGGGAGGGGAGGGGAGGGAGGGGGAAAGAGGGGAAGGGGGGGAGGGTGGAAGGAGGGATGGGGGTAGGAGGAAAGGGGGTGGGAGGGAGGAGGAGGGAGGGGTAGGGGGGGAAGGGGAGGGTAGGAGGGATAGGGGGGAAGGAGGGAGGGGGAGGGGGAAGGAGAGGGGGATTGGGAGGGGGAGGAAGGAGGGGAGGGGGGGAAGGAGGGAGGGGGGGGGGAGGAGGGATAGTGAGGGGGGGAGGAGGGAGGGAGGAGGAGGGGGGAGGAGGGAGGAGGGGAGGAGGAGGGGGAAAGAGATGAAGGAGGGAGGGAGGAGGAGGGGGGGAGGAGGGAGGAGGGGAGGAGGAGGGGGAAAGAGATGAAGGAGGGAGGGGGAGAAGGAGAGGAAGAGGGAGAGGAAGAGTGTGGAAGTGAGGAAGCAAGAGGGAGGGAGGGAAGGAGAGGGGGGATAAAGATGATCCAGGGAGAAGGAGGGAGATGAGGGGAGGGGAGAGGGAGGAAAAAGAGGAGGAGGAGAGAGAGGGAGGAGAAGGAGGAGGAGGAGGAGGGAGAGCGGAGAGAAAACACAAAGGAGAAAGGGGAGTGGAGGGAAAGGGCAGGGAGAGAGGGAGAAGAGGGAGAGGATGCAGGGGGAAGGAGGGGGAGGGAGAGGGGAAAGGAGGGAGTGGATGCTGGGGGAAGGGGGGAGAAAGGGGGGAGGAAGGGGAGGAAGAAAGGAGAAGTGTGAAAGGAGGGAGGGAAAGGAGATAAGAGTGAATAAGTAACCGAGTGAGTGAGTGAATAATTAAGTGAATGAGTGAGTGAATGAGTGGGTGAATAATTGAGTGAGTGCGAGGATGAGTGAGAAAAGGAGAGAGGAAAAGAGAGTGCGTAGGAGAGGCATAGGGACTGAGAGGAGAAAAGGAGGGAGAAGATTCGAAAGGAAAAAGCCGAGGAAAGAGGAAGGAAAGAGAGACAAGAGGAAGAGGAAGAAGGAGGAGGAAGAGGAAGACGGAGAGGAAAGGGAAGAGGGAGAGGAGGAGGAAGGGGAAGGGGTGTATATGATTAATTATAATGAATACAACCAAAATATAAAAGTAATAATTATTTAATAAATACTATCTAAACATGCATATAATCACAACCTATATCAGTGCAACAACAAAAGTCTTAATAAAACCCATCAAGGAAAAAGTTTTCACCAAATAAAGCACAATAAAACACAAAGTTTCCATCGACGCTAGATGTCACCCTAGTAGCTATCCCCCCTTACCCTCTCCCCTCCGGCACTCTATCCCCCCCTCCCCCCTCCCCTCCCCCCCTTTCCCATCACCTAATGGAGATGGGACACAAACAAGGGACATGTGTCTCAAACACCCATGTCACCGCCTGCACACTCTCCCCCTGATTATAGCCGACGGTCATGCAGGAAATGTGGGATATGTGTTTATGTTTATGTTGTTTATGGCGGAACCTGAGGACGGTTTTTCCTCTTTTTCCTCTCCTCGCTGGTCTGAGGCTGCGGTTTCCCACGCTCATGTCACTTCGGGGTTGGGGTTGCTTGCAGGGATGGATGTATACACACGCGTGTACACATAAGCACACACACACAGATACACACACACACACACACACACACATGCATATATATATATATATATATATATATATATATATATATATATATATATATATATATATATATATATAATTGAATAAATGGATATATCTATCTATCTATACATATATAAATAAATAAATGAATATATATATATATATATATATATATATAGATAGATATATATATATATATATATATATATACATATACATATATAAAC
>NW_028234406.1:2508676-2511176 GCF_977035675.1 Penaeus japonicus
CTCAACACTTTTCGCCCCCCCCCAAAAAAAATTAAAAAGCTTAGACTCGACGCCTAAATTACCCATAGCAGCAAAAAATGAGACCATGCATGTCAACGGAACAGCGTCGGGTAATTTCATACCTTTCTGTTTATAAAACCAAGGAATACACAAAAAAAAGGAATAAAAAATAATAATATAAAAAAGTCATAATTACCATGTGCATTATAACTTTCATTTATTGTGTTCTGTGACATGTTCATGATACTTAAATGTAGGTTAGGTATTTAGCGTTTAATATTGTTGTATTTTATGTATTTTTTTTATATATAATTGTTGTCTAAAAGCGACGTTTTAAGTATAATGTGTGATAATAACTTGATGCACACGGTGAATATAATAACAGCTGATGAACCTAAAGCTGATTACTAAATAATTCCTGTAATGATTTATAATATCGCCGACGGAGTGAATAATCTATGGAAATATTGATATAATAACGAAGATCACTCTATAAAAGAAGACTAAAGAGAAAATTAAAAGAAAATGAAATCAATCATATGGGTCTCGGCTGTCTCGCCATTTTCTTTTTTTTCCCGCGCGTAATTTTGAAAACAAAAGAAATCCTAATTGCGAAAATAAAAGAAATCGCCTCATACAATAGCTTGGATTTTAGGAAGGATCTAAAAAAGTAACAATAGTTAAGAGAGAGAGAGAGAGAGAGAGAGAGAGAAAGATAAAAAAAAAGGAAAAAGAGAGAAACAAAGAGAGAGAGAGAGAGAGAGAGAGAGAGAGAGAGAGAGAGAGAGAGAGAGAGAGAGAGAGAGAGAGAGAGAGGAGAGAGAAAAAGAGACTGAGGAAGAGAGAGAAAGAGACAGAGAAAGAGAGAGAGAGAGAGAGAGAGAGAGAGAGAGAGAGAGAGAGAGAGAGAGAGAGAGAGAGAGAGAGAGAGAGAAAGAAAGAGAAAAAAGAAACAAGGAGAAAGAGAGAAACAAAGAGAGAGAGAGAAAGAGAAATAGAAAGAGAGAGAGAGAGAGAAAGAAAGAGAAAAAAAAAACAAGGAGAAAGAGAGAAACAAAGAGAGAGAGAGAAAGAGAGAGAGAGAGAATGACAGACAGAGAGATAAAGAGAGAGAGAGACAGAGACAGACAGAGAGATACGGAGAGAGAGAGAAAGAGACAGACAGAGAGAGAGACAGACAGAATAAGAGAGAGGAAGAGAGAGAAACACAAGAGAAACAAAGCCTCTGGCAACCTTCCCACACAGCGCCCGTACACAATGAATGGCATAAGTTCGTAATCCCTTGCCGTTCGTTGTCTGGGCGGAAAGTTATGGCCAAATGATAACAGTCTTGGGAATATTCTCGATATCCATGGATTTCCGCTCTACTCTTCCACTTCCCTCTCATTTCTGTATTTATCTTCGTGTTTGGTTTTTATGTTTTCGTCTGTCGTTGTTTTTTTTTTAATGTTTTTTGTTTGATTTTGTTTTCTTTTTTTTTCCTTTGTTGTTGGTCTTACTTTTTTGTTTGTTTTTGTTTCTTCTATCTTTTGATATTCCTTACCTTGTTATAGATATTTTTAGTTTTTGTCTTTCTGTCTCTATTTATTTATTATTTATAAAATTCGTTACTAATCTTCAATATTTACCGTCCAGTTATCGCATTTTCCTTCTTTTTCCACCTTTCTGATTTTCTCTTCCCTTCTTCCCTCCTCTGCTTCTGCATTTCCTTTCTTTCTTCTCCTATTCGGTCCTTCGATACGGAAATAAAATCCGACAGCAATGGAAGGAGGGAGGGGGAGGGGAAGGGGAGGAGGGGAGGGGAGGGGTACGAACCCTTTCTCCCTTCTTTTCCTCCCTCCCTCCCTCCCTTCTTTCCTCCCTCCACCCCTTCTTTTCCTCCCTCCCTCCTCCCCTCTCTCCCTTCCTTCCTCCCTCCTCCCCTTCCTCCCTCCCTCCTTCCCCTCCTTCCCTCCCTCCCTCCTCCCCTCTCTCCCTTCCTTCCTCCCTCCACCCCTTCCTTTCCTCCCTCCTCCCTCCCTCCTCCCCTTCCTTTCCTCCCACCCACCCTCCCTCTCCGTAACCCCATCGTGACTCTAGCGTGACCTCTGACCTCCGTCGAGACCCAGTCACGTGACCCTGCGTTGACCCTGGGTGGGTTTGCCTCTTGTGTACGACATACTTACGGGAAAACGGGAAAACGGGAAAGCAAGAAAACGGGAAAGCGAGAAAACGGGAAAACTAGAAAAGGAGAAAACGATAAAAAGGGAAAACGAGAAAACAGGAAAACAAGAAAACGGGAAAACGAGAAACCGAGAAAACGGGAAAACGATAAAACGATAAAACGGGAAAACGAGAAAACGGGAAAACGAGACAGGGGAAGAGGAGAGAGAAGGAAAAGGATGGAGAAGGAGAAGAAAGAGACTTAAAGAATTCATTCTAATTCATACACGTAATCCTTAATCATCCAATAACCCCCCACCCCCACCCCCCCACCCCCCAAAAAAAAAACGACATCAGC
>NW_028234406.1:2518676-2521176 GCF_977035675.1 Penaeus japonicus
ATAGATGCATATGCACACACACACACACATATATATATATTCTTATACAGAAATATTGAGACAAATGGTTACTTAAATCTCGAAATGATAAGGTAACAGGTTAGAGAGAGAGAGAGAGAGAGAGAGAGAGAGAGAGAGAGAGAAAGAGAAAGAGAGAAAGAGAGAGAGAATACAGATAGGCAGAGATATTTAAGAAAAAAAAATCCAAACAAACATTCCACTCATACTGGGCTAAGAACAAGGATAGGTAAAGAAGAGGATAAGGGCAAGATACATATGTGTAAAAGAGAATGAGAGGAATAAGGAAGCGAGGAGAACAAAGAGAATAACAAAGAAGTGAAAGATCTAGAAGTGCAAGAAAAATGTCCCAAAGTAGAGAAAAATGAAGGAAACAAGAATAAATCCCAAGCGAAGAGGATAAGGAAGAGGAAGAAGAACGAAGATGAATGAGGAGAAAGGAAGAAGAAAGAAAAGCCAGGTCAAAGGAAACCAAAATATAATCTAGTCAACGAAACGAGAGAAAGGCGAAGCGAGGAGAGGAAATAAACTGAAAGCAACTGAGGAAACGCAGTGCTTGGCGTTCCGGGCATGAAGGGCAGCATGGCTCGTCGGCTCTACTAAGTGCATGGATTTTCTTTTTTTTCTTCTTCTTCTTCTTTTCCTTTCTTTTCTTTTTTCGGTTCTTGAGAAAGGATTAGTGTTTATCTTTTTTCGATGTTTTTGTTTATTTTTTTTTCTCTTGTTTGATCTGCTCGTTTTGGGTCAAACACACAAACACACAAACACACACACATACACACACAGACACACACAAACACACACACGCACACACAAATACACAAACACACAAACACACACACAAACAAACAAACACACAAGACACACAAACACACACACAGACACACACATCTGCTCCTCAATACAATGCCCAATCACTTATTGCTCATGATGATTGGCGAATCACGGTGTAACGGCCGGATACAGTTATGTTGAAAACCCACTAAGTTTTAAGAGTATGTAATCATCTTCGAAGAATTTGTACGTCCGTTTCTCCTGCGCCGAGAAACCGCTCGCTCCTCGCTTTGTTTTGGTATATATGTATATATATATGTATGTGTGTTTGAGTGTGTGTGTGTATATATATATAACACACACACATACATATACACATACATATACACATACATATACACATACATATACATACATACATACACATGCATACATACCTACATATATACACATATATACATACGTATGTCTATTTATCCACATATCTATCTATCTATCTATTATATATATGTATATATATGTATATATATGTATATATATGTATATATATGTATATATATGTATATATATATATATACATACATATATACACACATATATACACACACGTATGCCTATAGACAGACAAATAAACATTAAAACAGGACATGAGAGCCAGTAAAAACAAAAACAAAAAACAAACAACAACAAAAAAACAAACTTGCCAAGCCGAAAAACAAACAGAAATAAAGACCCATAAAGTTTAAAAAGTCACATTACGAAGAGATAATAAAATCGTGTTTGCGTGACTTAATCTCAGAGGAAAGTCACGGAAACCAATCAGATTATCGATGGAAAGTTCAAGAAGAAGAAGAAGAAGAAGAAGAAGAAGAAAGCGAACGAGGAGTAAGGAGAAAGGGGGGGAAGAAGCGAAAGAGGAATATGTAAAATGAATTGATAAAAAGCGAATGAGGAATAAGAAACAGAGAAAAATACAGAAAAAAAGAAAAAGACGGATATAAAAACAACAAACGAGGAATAAACAGAAAAATAGAAAGAAAGAAAAACGAACGAGGAATATGAAAAAGCGAACAGTAATAAAAAGAAGAAACGAGTTAATAGACATATTTTTTTTTTATTCACTTATCTCATCATCGTTATCGGTAAGCAAGTTGGAACTAAAGCCGAGAAATTACGTAATCATATTTAATAAGAGACGAATGATATATAATCATCGAGATAAAACACTTAGTAAAAGACAACAATCACTAATAGCTTATCATCATCATGGTTATCTTGACAGTAAATCCAAACACGAATTCTCACACACACAAAAAAACAAACAAAAAACCCTAACTGTCAACCTGCACCCCTTAAAAAGAAAATAGAGAAGATAAGCAAATACTAATGATAAGAACACGGAATGAAAATCGTAATAAGATCACTTAATTATAGATTGGAAAGTTAACGGTGCAAATAACTCGGGGGCGGGAAGTCATCAATGGCGCTTGTTTCCTGATCAGCTTTTGTCATCTCGAAACGCTAAGATGACTGTTGTTTTTTTTTTTATATATTTCTTTTTATTTTGGATCTAAAATTATATGTCGTTAACGCTAATTAATAATCTTTTCAAATTATTAATTATTTTGATTTTTTTTTAAGCTTAATTGTTGTCTTTTTTTGTCATTGTCAGATTTTTTGTTCATATAGTTTCCTATTCACTAATTTA
>NW_028234406.1:2526176-2533676 GCF_977035675.1 Penaeus japonicus
GCGAAGGTGGTTTTCGCGTGTGTAGAGGGCGCGGGGTTATTATTTTTCACCCTCCTCTTCCCTTTATTTAGTGCCGCTATGTATTTTTTTTTCTTTTCTTTTTTTTTTGGTCTTGAAGAAGTGCACCTCCTTTGTACAGATTTGTGTGGCGATATTCCCTACTAAAGGATTTCTGTTTTCGGATATATATTTTTTTTTATACGCGGGTATAAATTATTTACATTTCTAGTTATGTAGTAACAAACTATCATAGCTCTAAATTACATGTTCTGAATATCTAACAAGTTATATCATTCTAGACTTTATTCTCGTCTCCATAATAATATATTACCCTCCACAGTCATACTTTTTGTATATAAACATTCTCATATTCCAACAATAACTCCCAGACAAATATCCATTACACTCCCCTAAAAATCCAACACACATTCTAAGAATCCCACAATCCAAATTCTCCCCAAAGTTTCATATAAATAACCCTTAATGAAGCTAAACCACCCAAGCGCAAAATATCAAAACATCTTCAGAAACATCACCAAGAGGTCTACCAGCCACGTCATCACCCTAGCCGCCTCCTTCGGTACTGACAGATCCTTTTGATAATAAGTCATTTATCACGGCTGCTTGCCACCCTTGCGGGGAGAGCAGGCGATTCCCACCCTGGCGATTTCCTCCTAAACTCGCCTTATTAGTCC
Organism: Penaeus japonicus; assembly: GCF_977035675.1. Taxonomy (NCBI): domain Eukaryota; kingdom Metazoa; phylum Arthropoda; class Malacostraca; order Decapoda; family Penaeidae; genus Penaeus; species Penaeus japonicus. Next base: position 2,526,872 of record NW_028234406.1, read on the forward strand.
ATTAATCTGATTAATGATTTTACCTCAGTCTCCCCCCCCTCCTCTCCTCTCCTCGGCTTAACTCTTCTCTCCTACCTCTTCTCTCCCTCCTCCCCGCCTCTCTCTTCGTCCCTCCTTTCTCCTACGTCTTTTCTCTTGTGTTCGTTCTTCACCTCTTGTTTCTCTCTGTTCCTCCATTTCTTCTCCCCCTCTCTCCCCCACCTCCATACCCTCCACCTCTTCTCTCTCCCTCCCCTCCACCTCTTCTCCTCCTCCCTACCCCCCACATCTCCCACCTCCCTACCCCCCCACATCACCCAGCTCCCTACCCCTCCACCTCTCCCCCTCCCTACCCCTCCACCTCTCCCACCTCCCTACCCTCCACATCTCCCCCTCCTTAACCCCCACATCTCCCCCTCCCTACCCCTCCACATCTCCCCCTCCCTCCCCTCCCTCCACCTCTCTCCCCTCTCCCCCCCCTAACATCTCCACACTCCTCCCCCCCTCCCCCACATATCCCCCTCCCCCCCTCCATCTCTCCCCCCCCCCCTTCTTAATTCCCATAGGCCGACCGGCGAAAAGTCAATCCACTGTCGCGGAACCGAGAAATGATTTCAGGATATGGTCATTTCCCTTCACCCCCCCTAACCCCCCAACCACCCTTCCCACACCACCTCCCCCATTCTTCCTTCCTTCCTTCCTTTCCTCCTTCCTTCCTTCCTTTCCTCCGGGCATATAGATGGATCCTTCAGGTGTTCCTCCCTTCGTGGGAACCCTCAAAAAGGTCCTGAGAAGAAGCACCGATTTTCTCTCACTGTTTTTTTTTTTTTTTTTTTTTTTTTTTTTTTTTTTTTTTTTTTTGAGGGGGGGGGGGGGGCGCATTTCCTAGCGTGAGAGTCAACAGTTAGTGTGCCTTCCTTGCGAGGAGCGACGGAATCAAAGGGTGATGGAGTGTGGTCTTTAGGTTGTTGGTTTGGTACCTATAGGTGTGTGTGTGGGTGTTATTAATTATGCTAGATATGGGGGTTGGATTGATGGTGAATCAAATATGAGAGAGGGGGAGAGGGAGTGAGTGAGAGAGAGAGAGAGTGATGAAAAAGAAAGAGAGATAGAAAGAGAGAGATAGTGATAGATAAATATATATACATATGTATATATATATATATATACATATATATATATATATATATATATATATATATATATATATATATATATATAGAGAGAGAGAGAGAGAGAGAGAGAGAGAGAGAGAGAGAGAAAGAAGAAGAGAGATAGAGAGAGACAAAAGAGAGACGAAAGAGAGAGAGAGAAAAGAAAGAGAGAGAGAAGGAGAGAGAGAGAGAAGAGAGGAGAGAAGAGAGAGAGAGAGAGAGAGACACGAGAGAAAGAAAGAGAGAGGAGAGAGAGAGAGAGAGAGAGGAGAGAGGGAGAGAGAGAAAGAGAGACGAAAGAGAGAGACGAAAGAGAGACGAAAGAGAGACGAAAGAGAGAGAGAGAGAGAGAGAGAGAGAGAGAGAGAGAGAGAGAGAGAGAGAGAGAGAGAAAGAGACGAAAGAGAGAAAAGAAAGAGTGAGAGAGAGAAAGAGACGAAAGAGAGAAAAGAAAGAGAGAGAGAAAGAGAGAGCAGGAGAAAGAAAGAGAGACGTAAGAGAGAGAAAAAGAGAGCACGGGTACTTACTATCCTTCCCACAAATCAAAGGTTAAGGTCCTTTTTTGTGCACAGAATTAATACTTCTACCACATGCAAAAAATGAAGATCAAAAGTGTTGAGGAATTCTCGGTTATTCTACACTGGGAAACGAATCACTTTAATCAGTATAATAATCACAATTATCATAAGGATTATAATCACGTGAAGTACCTGTGTGAAAAGTTCTCAGAGCTAAGATATAGTTATCACCTATATTCTGCCATTAAAACATTTGATAATAAGGTGAGTATAACATGATATAAATCTCTTTAAATGTGAGAAGTGTTCATTTTGTATATCGCCGTTCTTTTAGGATATATGTCAGCCATAGTCTAGAATAAATGACTAGAATATATACAGAAATAGATCGATTTTATAGACATTATATTTAGACAATTAAGCAACTCATCAAATGGTTATATTTATATATAAGCATAAACAAATGGATAAACATTTTCCAATACATGTATACCTAAAAGAATACCGACGTTTTTGTAACCAAATGTCGAGAAACTAACAAAACAATAACGGAATGCGTAAATATACAAACAAAAATAGCATCGATAAAAGTAAAAAAAAAACAAACTTTGCAATAATTAAGATCTATAAGGACAAAAAGAATAACAATGACGCTACAAATATAACAAAAGAATAATAACAACAATAACGACAATCAAAACAGCAATATCACTAAACGGCAACACAAACAAACACAAATTAGAGAAGGATAAAAAAAAAAAAAAACACAAAAACAATACCAATTCTGTCAAAACAATGACAATAACACTAATTCCGCCAAACATTATGGACTCCACAGAATGTCGTTTGTCATTATCAAGGTCGTAATTTCCTTTTCGTCACTTTAGTCCTTCTTGTCCCTCCTCCTCCTCCTCCTCCCTCCTTCCCCCCTCCCCCCCTTTATCCTCTTTGATGAGGTGTGGACCATTAACGTTATGGAGTCACGGATGACTCACTTGTTTTCTTTCTCTCACTCTTTTTCTCTTTCGTTCTCTGTCTCCTCTTTTTCGATGTTTCTGGCACTGTTAGCTCTCTCTCTCTCTTTCTTTTTCTTTCGCGATGTCTTTCTTTCCTCGTATTTCTCTCTCTCTTTATCTCTCATTCTCTCTCTGTCCCCGTCTCTCTCTCTCTTTCTCTCTTCTATCTCTCTCTCTTCCCCCCCCTCTGTCTCTCTCTCTCTCTCTGTCCCTCTCTCTCCCCTTCCCCTCTCCCCCTTCCCCCTCTTCCCCTCCTCTTCCCGTTCCCCCTCCCCTCTGTCTCTCCCCCCTCCCCCTCCCCTTCCCCCGCCCCTCTCCCCCTCCCCCTCCCTCTCCCCCACCCTCCCCATTCCCTCTCCCTCCCTCTCCCCCTCCCTCTCTCAATCTCTCTCTCACACCCTCTCCCTTCCCCCCTCTCTCTCCCTCTCCCTCTCTCTCTCACACACCCACACGGACACAGACGCAGTCGAAGGCGTGAAATTGCGTCCGTTTAAAGGCCGGTGGGCGAGGGGCGGAACGCAGTCAAGGCCGATGAAGGCAGGCGGAAGGAAAAGGAAGAAGAGAGAGGAAGAGGGAGAGGAAGGAAGGAAGAGGAAGGAAGGAAGGAAGAAGATAGAGGAGAAGGGAGAGGGAGGGAGAAGAAAGAGGAAGGAAAGGGTAAGGAAGAAGATGGAGGAGGAGGAAGAGGAAGGAAGAATATAAAAGAGGAGGAGGAAGGAAAAAGGAAGGAAAGAGGAGAAGGATGAAGATAGAGGAGGAGGAAGAGGGAGGGAGAGGAAAGAGGAAGGAAAGGGTAAGGAAGATGATGGAGGATGAGGAAGAAGATAGAGGATGAGGAAGGAAGGAAGGCGATAGAAGAGGAGGAAGAAGAAGGAAAGAGGAAGGAAGAAGATAGAGGAGGAAGAAGATAGAAGAGGAGGAAAAGGAAGGGAGAAGAAAGAGGATGAAGAATAGAGGGATGAAGAGGAAGGAAAGAGGTAGGAAGATGAAAGAAGAGGAGGAAGAGGAAGGAAGAGGAAGAAAGATGAAAGAGGAAGAGGAAGGAAGAAGAGGAAGGAAGAGGAGGAAAGAAGAAGAAGATAGAAGAGGAGGAAGAGACAGGAAGAAGATAAAAGGGGAAGGGAGAAGAGGAAGAAAAGAGGAGGGAAGTAGATAGAAGAGGAGGGAGAGGAAGGAAGAAAACGATGGAAGAAGAAGGAAAATGAAGCAAAAAGATGGAAGAGGAGGAAGAGTAAGGAAGAAGAAAGAGGAAGAGGTAGAGGAAGGAAAATAAAGGAATAATGAAGGAGGGAGAGAAAGTAGAAGGAAGAAAGGGGAGTAAGTAGAAACAAGGAAGAAGAAAGAAAGAAAGAGGGATGAAGGAGGAAGAGGAATAAAGAGGGAGAAAGAAAGAGGAAGAAAAAGGAAAAGAAGAAAAGCGAACAAAGGGAAAAGGGAGAAAGAGAGGAAAGAAAGAATAGATAGAAGCGAAAATCAATAGAAACAAGAAAAGAAGATAAAAATAAGATGAAGGAGATAGAGAATGAAGTAAAAATGGAAAGGGAGAAAGAAAATGGAAATAAAGTGGGAAGACACATATGAAAAGAGAATAGAGGGAAAGAATGAAAAGAAAGTGAGAGAAGAGAAGAGAGAAAAAAGAAGAGGCGAGAGAAATGAGAGAAAAGGGAAAATTAATAAATAAAGAATGAATGGAATGGAGAGAGAAAAGAGAAAAGGAATGAACGAAACGAAGAAAAGAAAGAGCGAAAAAGAAAAGGAAAAAAACGAAAAAAGAAAGGAAAATAGACAAAAAAAAAAAAAAATCTAAAGACTTAAAGAAAATCATAATTCCTAAAAAAAAAAAAAAAAAAAAAATCAAACACTGAAACACTTCCATCCAAAGTCACTCCTTTTCATCCACAAAACAAAACCCCAAACCCCAACACCAAAAAGAAATTAAAAAAGAAAAAAGAAAGACACACGAAAAACAAAAGAGTCACCCCCTTAACGACCCCGTCAAAGAAAACGGAAGGACGGAATCTGACCCTCAGCCATAAACACTCGATCAAAGAAAAGGATTTACGCTTTGCGCTTTTCATATTGTGGTCATTATTACTATTATTTTTTGTTGTACGGTTTCCTCTCTTGTGGATTTTCATAGGTGGGTTGTCTCTCTTTATTTTGAGCTGTGTGGTTTTAGGTTTTTACTTTATAGCTTTCTGTATTTTTTTCTTTCGTTTTTTTTTAAATTTTGGATCTTTGAGTTTTTAGGTTTTCATCTTTTTTTTTTTTTAAGATTTTTGTATCTTTATTTTCTTTTTCATTCTCATCTCGTTAATATATCTATTTTCACTCCCTCTCTTACCAACTTGGTTTAATTCTTCATATTTGGAGTACTTGCATCTTTGTCATTGTGCAATATACACACACACACACACACACACATATATATATATATATTTTTTTTTTTTTATTATTATTATTATTATTATTTTATTTATTTATGCACGAAATTACTTAAACCGAAATCAAACAGCCATAATTGTTGCTATCATCACCAATATCATAATTTTACTTTCATATCATTGCTATATCTTCATCCAACATATCCAATCAACACTTTTTTTACAAGAAACCAATTTCTCTTTAATTAATCGCTTAAACCCTAAATTTACACAATACACATCTAAATCTTTCACAAAGGCATATGTATGACATTAACAAGTTATACGCACAAGATTAACAAGTTACATTAACAAGATTATACATAAACAAGTACATTAACAAGTTATATTACATTAACAAGTTATACACACAAGATTAACAAGTTATATTAACAAGATTATACATTAACAAGTTATATTACATTAACAAGTTATACTCACAAGATTAACAAGTTACATTAACAAGATTATCAACAAGTACATTAACAAATTATACGCACAAGTTAACATAAGTAGTTCAGAAAACCATGCAATGTTAACCATTCGTGGTATATTTCAGTATATTGAGATTTTGGAAATAATTGCTTCTTTCTTGCCTATATATTTTGTCCGATTTTTTTCTGATCATTGAGGTCGTAATTAAACGAGAGAGATATGTATTGGGAGATGTGATGTTATTTCATGATTCTGTTTAATGATATGTATTATGAGCTGTTGTTAGTGTTATGTCATATATCATCATTGTTGTTATTACTATATATCTATTATTATTATAGCTTATATATATAACATAATTTTGTACTTTATTTGTATTGATGACGATAATGATAATGGTGATAATCATTATCATTATCATTACCATTATCAAAGTACAAAGCATCAAATACGACTTAGAAATATATACGAGAAAACGGCACAAACAAACAAACAAAAAATAGAAAGAATTCTGACCGAAGGAAACAAAATGAAAAGAAAAACAAAAAAAGCTGAAAAATCCGAGGAAAGGAATTTAGAAAAAAAGAAGAAGAGAAGAATAATGAATTAAAAGAGAAGGAAAATAAAGGGACAAAAAGACAAAACAAAAATGAAAACAAAGAAGCCAGTCTAAAGGTAGAGACAACAAAAAGAAAGAAAAGAAAAGAAAAGAAAGAAAAAAAAAAAAAAAACAGATAAAGAGAACGAATGAAAAAAAAGTAAATCCAGGAAGATAGATAAAAATAGAAGAAGAAAATAAAAATCAAAGTAACCAATCTGAAGATATTAAATGAAAAAAAGATAAAAATAAAAATAAAATAACGTAACAGTTATGTAAACTATGAAAAAAAAACAGGGAACTCAATTTCTTTTCTCAAACATGCGAGAACCTGGACACACACACACACACACACAGGACACACACACACAGGGGACACACACACACACACACACACATACACACACACACACACAGACACACGCACAAACAGGAGACACAAGAAACGAAAAAAAAAACAAAAAAACTAAAAGGACCTTAAGACTGTGGCTCGAAGGGGAATTTTCTTACGTCACGTATTTCAACTCTCGACTCCACCACTCGTGCGAAAAGGGGAGAAGGGGAGGGGTGAGGGGAGGAAGGGGGAGGAAGGGGAGGGGGGGAAGAAGGGGGAGGATGGGAGGAGGAGGGGGAGGAAGGGGGAAGAAGGGAGGGAGGAGGAGGGGGAAGAAAGGGGAAGAAG
>NW_028234406.1:2543676-2551176 GCF_977035675.1 Penaeus japonicus
AAGGATCCGGCACTGTCACGGCTAGGAAATGGAAATACAAGGTAGTGATTTACTCCGCCTCGTAAGATGCATTTCAACAGCTCAAGGCTTTCTCGAAATCGGGTGTGCAAGATGCGTTCTCCAACCGTGCTTATCCGTTTCTCAACTTCTTTTTCTTTTTTTTCCCATGGCTATTAACGTTCTCAAGACCGTGATTGATATCCATGCTATTGTAGATCATCGGATGTTTATCGTTTCAACCGTTCATAAAAGAAAAGAAAACAAAAACAAAAAACAAAGTTAAAACGTCGACAACCAAGGACAAGAAATACCGCAAGGAAAAAAAAAGTAAATAGATGCGGAATAGCGCTGATGCTTTTTTCATCATAAACCCACTAACTATCAGGCTAAAATACCAGACATCTGCGTCGCAATAATGGTGATATATGCACGCCACCATACACACACACACACACAGACACACACACACACTCAACAATCTCTGCAGTGCGGGTAAGCGATGACTAGCAAGTCTCACAAAAGGCAGAACATTTCCGGCCAGTTACAGGGAGCGAGCGAGCCAGCGAGAGACGCCGGGAGCCAGCGAAGTATTTAAGGCCGGGTCAAGGTTCAATAATGTACCTGAAAAGAGGAAAGGGCACAGCAGGGCACAGTTAAGGGTTAGAATAAGGGTTAGAGCCATTACGGTAGAAGGAGTGAGGTTAGTTGCGACGTCTTCTCACTAAAAGTCCGGGTCGGCGATTCGAAACCGTTCGAGATAATTCGAGATGATTCGAGACCAAAGAAATGCATTTGAAACCGCGACGCTTAACGAAACTCACGTACTTGACGAAACGGCGCATATATCCAGCTAATTTACCACGAGACAAGGTCAACACAAAGGACTAAAGGACAGCGAAGTCTAGGAGGCACAGACAGGTACCGGGGATGCTGGTTCAAAGGACGGAAGATCTAGCATGGACGGGGGAGGAGGAGGAGGGAGGAGGAGGAGCGGCTGGTGGCAAAAGAAAGTCACGGTGCGCATGTTAATGGGGAATCGGGGACCTCGGCTTGAACCTCGTCTCTCTCTCTCTCGCTCTCTCTCTTTCTTTCCTTCCCCTCCTTCCTCCTACCTTCCCCTTCCTTACCTCCTTCCCTTTTTCTTCATTCCATCCTTCACCCCTTCCCTTCTCCTCCCTCGTTATCCATTCTCCCCTTCTCCTCCCCTCCCCCTTCTATCTCTCCATCGCCCTCTCCATCTCCCCTTTCTATCTCTCCATCTCCCCCTTCTATCCATCCTTCCCTCCTTCTCTCCTCCCCCCGCTATCCATCCTCCCCTTCCCCTCCCCCTCCTATCCATCCTTCCCTTCTCCTCCCCTCCCCCTTCTATTTCTCCTTCGCCCTCTCCTCCTCCCCCTTCTATCTATCCTCCCCTTCTCCTCCCCTCCCCCTCTCCATCTCCCCCTTCTATCCATCCTTCCCTTCCCTTCTCCCCTCCCCCTCTCTCCATCCTCCCCTTCTCCTCCCCTCCCCCTTCTATCTCTCCTTCGCCCTCTCCCCTCCCCTCCCCCGCTATCCATCCTTCCCTTCTCCATCTCCCCCTCTCCCCTCCCCCTTCTATCTATCCTCCCCTTCTCCTCCCCTCCCCCTTCTATCCATCCTCCCCTTCCCCCTCTCCCCTCCCAAGCGGAAGTTTACCTCTGCGCTGAATCCTCAATTGCAATTATCATATATATAGTCAATCCCAGACACAGGAGGGCAAGGGATTGACCGCGACTCATGAGTGGTTTTGTTACTTGTTCGTTTGGGAAAATTGATGATAATTACTTTCGTTGTTGGTGTTGTTGTTACGTCGGTGATTGGTAATTATGTTCATTACGTTTAGTGAGGATTGTAATTAGCGACTTGTATCGTCGTTTGCGCTTCAGTGATACGAGCGTTAATGACCTTTTATGCGGGAGTAATTAGCACAAGACTATACCGAATTTTATATCGTCCCAGTCCTTTGCTTTATATATATACATATCTTTTTAAATTTAACAGGTGCTTAATTAGCATCGCAGGTGCCATAACGTATGCTACGCGTGTGCATATTGCAACCAGCACCGTGCTTTTATTTATTGACGTTGCATAATATAAGGATACCTTCTGAGACGCGCATCCGTTTTGCAGAGTAGGGTCAGTGGGCGTGGGAACCTGGTTGCGAGGGAAGGAATCCGAAGGGAATTAGTGATGGTGATGATGATGGTTATGGTGATGATGGTGGTGTTGATGTGGTGGTGGTGATGGTGATGAGGGTGATGTGGTGGTGGTGATGGTGACAGTGATAATGATAATAATGGTGATGGTGATGATGATGATGGTGGTGGTGGTGGTGTTGGTGACAGTGATAATGATAATAATGGTGATGGTGATAATGATGTGGTGGTGTTGATGGCAGTGATAATGATAATGATAATGATAGTAATGGCGATGATTATGATGATAGTAATAATGATAAAATTATCGAGAGTGAATTCATGACGATGATAATGATGATAATGGTGATGATGATGATAATAATGATAACAATGATAATGATAATAATAGATATAAACATAACAATAACGATAACAATAACGATGATAATAACCACTAATAATAAAAACAAATAATAATATCAACAACAACAATAATACCTATGATGACAATACCATCAACAATCATAAAGACACAAACAAAGAAACAACAACAACAAAAAAAAAAACGAACAGTGACAACGAAATAAACCAGAAACCAGACACACACAAGATAGCAGAGGTGCGGCCGCCCTCAACTGCCGCCCACAATTTCTGTTTACAGTCTGGGCGTGGAGGATCTCCCTTCCTTCCTCTCCCACTCCTTCCCGTCTCTTCCCATACACATGGCACGTCCTGCGGGTGTCGGGCTGTCCCTGAGGGGGGGAGGGGGGAAGGGGAGTGTTCATTTACGTAATCACATGGGGGTATGGGTCAGCCTATGGGGGTGATGGAGGGGGTGGAGGGTTGGGGGAGGGGGATGGAGGGGGGGAGGGGGGAAGGGGAGGGGTGGGAGTGTTCATTTACGTAATCACATGGGGGTATGGGTAAGCCTATGGGGTGATGGAAGGGGGTGGAGGAGGGTTGGGGGGTAGAGGTGAGGGGAGGGTGGGGAGAGGGAGAGGGGGAGGGTTAGGAGGGGGGGAGGGGGAGGAGGAGGGGAGGGGAAGAAGGAAAAGGAGGAAGAGGACGATGATGAGGAGAAAAAGAACGAGGAGGAGGAGGAGAAAAACAAGAAAAAGAAAACGAAGGAGAGAGAGAGAAAAAGAAAGAAGAAAAGAGAACAAAACAACAACAAAAAAACAAAAGAACAGAAAGAACACATGAGAGAGAAAGAGAGAGAGACGAATACCAAAAGCAAAACAACAGAAACAAAATAACACAAAGCGAAACAAAGCCAGCTCAAAGAGTGGGGGCAAGAGTTGAGAGTTGAGAGTTGGAACACTTGACTCACGGACTCAACAATCTCTGAGAAATATCTAAATTGTGAGAACAAGAACCAGTCTACCCAACATGGCGGCGTAATCCAGTCTTCATCACCCCAACATCAAAGCTTCTTGGGGCCTTTGCCTGTTATCTGTGGACTTAGAAGCGGGATAACTCTTTGGGGATTTGCTTTCCGTTCCAGCATCGAGGCTTCTTGTGGTCTTTGAGTGTTATCTGTGGACTCAGAAGCGGGATAACTCTTTGGGGATTTGCTTTCCGTTCCAAGAAGCCCAACTTCGAAGTTTCTTGGGGTGTTTGCGTGTTATCTGTGGTCTCAGAAGCGGGATAACTCTTTGGGGATTTGCTTTCCGTTCCAAGAAGCCCAACTTCGAAGTTTCTTGGGGTCTTTGAGTGTTATCTGTGGACTTAGAAGCGGGATAACTTTTGCTTTCCTTTCCTTTCTGAACGTGATGGATTTGTGTTTTCCTGGAGAGTGGGATAACCTTTTTTTTCTTCTTCTTTTCTTTCAGCTCATTTGGATAGCAAGGTTTTCCTTCTGAATGGGATAACTTTGGGGGTCTTGTTCCTCTGCACATGATAACCGATTTTTTTTCTTTCTGAACGAGATAACCATTTTTTTCTTTGTGAAAATATTTTTTTTTTCCCTTTAGACTTCCTGCGAATTCGTGTCAGAGAGAGAGAGAGAGAGAGAAAGAGAGAGAGGAATAAATAGAGAGAGAGACAGAAAGAGAGAGAGAGAGAAAGAGGGGGAGAGAGAGAAAGATATAGATAGATAGATAGAGAAAGAAATAAATAGATAGAGAGAGAGAGAGAAAGAGAGAGGAAGAAAGAGAGATAGAGAGAAAGAAAGAAAGAGAAAGAGAGAGAAAAACAGAGAAAGAGACAGAAAGAGAGAGAAAGAAAGAGAGAAAGATAGTATTCGCTAACCAAAAATACAATCCAACAATAAGCCACACGAGTGAATAACGATCTTGCCCTAGAAAGCAAATCTGCAATCATGACATCCTTAATGATTTTTGCAATATCCGTTTTTCATCAAAGTGCAGGAAATGCTTGCAACTAACGCCGATAAACCCCTACAATTGCATTTCATAATGGCTAACTGCTTAACTGTTGCGAAGTGCTGTGACACAATTAAAATATCCTCTTATCATCAGTTAGATATAAAGTGTTATGAATGAATGAACACATGAATTATAGATGAATAAATAAACGTAAATAAATCAACAACATATAGATAAATGAATAATATACATACACACATACATACACACACACACACACACACACACACACACACACACACACACACACACACACACACATATATATATATATATATATATATATATATATATATATATATATATATATGAACACATGTATGTGTGTGTATGTATATGTGTATATATTTGTACGTGTGTGGGTATGTGTATAGACATATATATCGATTGTTTTTATGCAACAAATCTCATTTACCTGAACAATAAAACGCTGCAACAAAACATAAATTCCCTTCATAACAACATCAAAAATACAATACAATTCCAATAGACTTAACATGCAACTCACAACAACAACAACAACAAAAACAACAACAAAAAATCACCCCCAGCGACATCTTCCTTTGCAACAGGACACCCAAACATTCAACAAACAAGCAATCATTACAAGCAACAAAATGTCACATAACTCCCCACTATCAACATTCACATCCCCGTCGTGTCCCACCTGCAGCCTGCAACAAGTCCCTCACACGAACCCTTGCAACAAAGACCTGCAACTGTGCAACAAGGGTCTACAGCTGTACCGAATGCGGGAGACAACGCCGAGTAATTTCTCACGCGGTCAAAGGGTTTTGTTTACATTTTTTTTTCTTCTTCTTCTTTCTTCTTCTTCTATGTTTTCTTCTCTTTTCTTTCTATTTTATTCGTCTTCGTTTTCTTTCTATTTCTTCGTCTTCGTTTTCTTTCTTCTTCTTTCTCTTCTTCTGCTTCTTCGATCTTCTCTTCTTTGTTAGGACTATCTAATATATATATATATATGTATATATATATATATATATATATATATATATATATATATATATATATAAAAGTCGTCACTCAACAAATAGGCGTTGACCTGAGGGATGGAGGGGTAGGGGAGGGGAAGGGGGAAGTGAGATAGGAGGGAGGAGGAGGAGGAGGAGAAAGAGGGGGGGGGGGGCAGAGGGCACGGAAGGGTTACGGAAGGGAATTAAGGAGCGTGGATGAGGGGGGAAGGGAGGGGAGGGGAGGGATGCAGAGGGGGTGGGGGAGTAGAGGGGACAAGAGAGGAGGGTGCAGTGGGGAAGGGGAGAGGTTGGGAGGGAGGGGGAGAGGGAGGAGTTAGAGGGGAGAGGGCAATGGGGGGAGGTTGGAAGGGAGGGGGAGATAGGGGGGAGGTGAGAGGGAGGAGTTAGAGGGGAGGGTACAAAGGGGAAGGGGAGAGGTTAGAAGGGAGGGGGAGAGGGAGGAGTTAGAGAGGAGAGGGAAGGGGGGATGGGGGGGAGAGGGAGGAGTTAGAGGCGAGAGGGGAGAGGGCAAAGGGGAAGGGGAGAGGTTAGAAGGGAGGGGGAGAGGGAGGAGTTAGAGGGGAGAGGGAAGGGGGGATGGGGGGAGAGGGAGGAGAGGTTGGAGAGGAGGGTGAGGAGTTAGAGGGGAGAGGGGAGAGGGCAAAGGGGAAGGGGAGAGGTTAGAAGGGAAGGGGAGAGGGAGGAGTTAGAGAGGAGAGGGGAGGGGGAGAGGGAGGAGTTAGAGGGGAGAGGGGAGGAGTTAGAGGGCAAAGGGGAAGGGGGGATGGGGGGGAAAGGAAGGAGCTAGAGGGGAAAGGGGAGAGGGCAAAGGGGAAGGGGGGGATGAGGGTGAGAGGGAGGAGTTAGAGGGGAGAGGGGAGAGAGGAAAGGGAGGAGTTAGAGGGGAGAGAGGAGAGGGAGAGGGAGAGGGAGGAGTTAGCGGGGAGAGAGGAGAGGGCAAAGAGGAGAGGTTGAAAGGGAGGGGGAGAGGGGAGAGGGCAAAGGGGAAGGGGGGATGGGGGGGGGTGAGCGGGAAAGAGTTGAATGCCTTTGATTGTTCCCAGCGGGGCGGTAGAAGGTACACGCTGTATATATTATAGTAAGACGACAGACGTCTGAGTAAACAAACTGATTGACATTGACGATATCGTGAAGAAATGAAATAAAATAAGATAAAAAAAATGTGTGGTTGTGTGCGTGAGTATGTAGTATGTATAGATATATGTAAATATGTGTTCATATAGGTGCATATGCATGTTTTTATTCGTATAGTGTAAGTAGAAATGCATTATGTATATATATATATATATATATATATATATATATATATATATATATATATATATTTATATATATACATATATATATATATATATATATATATATATATTATATATATATATATATATATATATATATATATATATATATATATGTATTATATGTATATATGTATGTATGTTATATATATATGTATATATATATACACACGCACATACACAATATATTATATTTTACATATATATATATATATTTATGTATGGAAATATATATGCATATATATATATATATTATATATATATATATATATATATATATATATATATATATATATATATATATATTACATATATATATATATGCATATGAATATATGTATATATTATATATATATATATATATATATATATATATATATATATATATATATATATATATATATATATGCATATGAATATATATATATATATATATATATATATATATATATATACATATACACACCGACACACACAAAGCAACTCGGAGTGCCAAACACACCAACCCCAACATCACAAAAGCAAACGCACAAGCAAACACACATTCCCACAAGCACAGGAAACACGCAAGCAGAGAGGAAAACTCGCCACGTTTGAATAACAAAAGAAAATAACAAAAATAACAAAATTACAAAGAGGAAATGCATTGTGAAAAACGTAGCCA
>NW_028234406.1:2553676-2556176 GCF_977035675.1 Penaeus japonicus
TAGATAATACACACGCATGAGCGCATGTACACACACACACACACACACACACATACACACACACACACACACACAGATAGATAAACAGATACAAATAGCACTGAAAAGAGCCACTTTCAGCTCAACTTTAACAAAGCATTATTAAAGTAGGATAAAAAAAAAAACAAAAAAAAAAAAAATAGAGACATTGATATAGACATCAAAAGCACTAATGAATGAAGGCGTCCGTTGTCTCTCCGATAGACACGTCCCATGCACAATGCTATTCATTCATTATTCAGCACGTTGACACGACTTCCGGTAGTAGCAACACACGTGCGTTTGTTTTCAGCCAATCAGCTGTTGGAACTAGGGCTGGGGGGTAGGGTAGGGAGTGGGAGGTGGGGGTTTGTAAAGAAGGGGGGAGGGGGCGGCGAGGACTGGAAAAGGGGGAGGGAGGAAGATAGGTGTGGGGTTGTGGGGGTGTGGGGGTGTGGGAGGGGGAGGAAGGGAAGCAGATAGATAGATTGATAGTTAGAGATAAGAAAACGAAGGGAAAAAGGTTAGTGAGAAGGATGTGTGAGAGTGTGTGTGTGGGGGGGTGGGGGTGGGTGGGGGGAGGGAAGTGGGAAGAAGGAGGAAGGGGAGGAGGGAAGACAGTAATCGAAAGAGGAGAAAGAGGGAGGGAGGGAAGGGGGAAGAGGATAAGTGGGTAAAGGAATGAACAGACAGATAGATAGACAAAGAGACAGGTATGGCAAATGAGAAGAAATAGAAAAAAAAGATTGGTTGGAAGAGAAAGAGAAAGAAGAAGAGAAAGACGGAGAAAGGAAGTTGAAAGAAAGACCAATAAAGACATAGAAACAAAAACGACGAAACGAAGAAGGAGAAAAAAACAGCCAAGTGAAGAAGGAGCCGGGGTGGGGGGGTAGGGAAAAAGGGGGGGGTATTAAAGAGACTGGGAGGTCACGGCCGCTTTACCGTGACCTCGCTTCGACTCCGGGCGTGTTGGCGGGGTAGGAGGAGGAGGAGGGGGGTGGGAGGGGAGGGGAGGGGGGCGTGAAATGTTTGAGGTGAGAGGGGGAGGAGGGGGGGTAAGGGGCATAGAGGGGGAGGGGGGTAAGGGGCGTAGAGGGGGAGGGGGGTAAGGGGCGTAGAGGGGGAGGAGGAGGGATATAGAGGGGGGGAGGAGGATGGGGGATAAGGGGCGTAGGGGCGTATGGGATATGGGAGAGAGAGGGGGGGGGGAGAGGGATGCAGGGGTAGGTTGTTGCTGATGTGTTAACAACCCTCTTTGCTTTCAATGATCGCTTAATTAGCCCTCACGACCTCTGCTTGGTACAGGCAGATACCGGACGTGACAGACGTGCTTGGAGTGTTAATCACGGGATGCTGGCAACTGACAAGCAAAAAAAAAAAAAAAAAAAAAAAAAAAAAAAACGAATGTAAACCAGTTGGCAAGTGCGACTGGCAACCAAGCAAGTAGCAAGCAAGCACCTGGCAAACAGATGACTAACCAGTAAGCAAGTGCTACTGGTAAGCAAGCAACTGGTAAGCGACCGACAAGCAAAATCAAGCAAGCAAGCAATTAGAGAGTAAGATAGTGCAACAGATAAACAAAGAAGCAAGTTAGTAACTTACAAGCAAAATCTAGCAAGTATTACGAAATAACTAGACGATCTAAGTAATGAAAAGACTTAATAGCATTAATTAGACCGGAAGGTCGCAATCAAAGAGAGAATGAAACAGAAAAACACACACACACACATACATACACACACACACGCACACAAACACAGATACACACACAAACAAACAGTCACACACACAAACAAACAGTCACAAACACATAAACAGTCACAAACACACAAACAGTCACACACAAACAAACAGTCACAAACACACAAACAGTCACACACAAACAAACAGTCACAAACACATAAACAGTCACACACAAACACACTTATAAATTATATTATAATCATAATTCAAGTAGAAATTATAACGAACAAAACTAAAAGTAAATCCGGAAGGAAAGGCAAAGACACACAAGAAAATGATAAAATGTAGAAAAACAAACAAACAAACAAACAGGCCGAAGCACATGAAAATATGAAAATGAAAAGCAAATTAAGAAAAGAAGAAGAGAATAAATAATGAATAATAAGGAAACGAAAAGAGAGAAAAAAACGAGAACCAAGTAATGAAAGAAGTGTAAGACTATATACATACACACACACACACACACACACACACACACACACACACACACACATATATATATATATATATATATATATATATATATATATATATATATATGAACAAACATACACTCACAGCTTATCAACTTAGCTACTTATCCTAAACATCTTGAGCTTTGTCATGAACAAAGTACAATAGTTTTCAGACTAAGAAGAAGAAAAAAAAAAAAGAAAAAAAGAAAAACAAACCCGAAAACCGACAGACTAACCTAAACATCCATCTACCTGGATTCCACACAATACGTAAAGGGTTAACC
>NW_028234406.1:2568676-2571176 GCF_977035675.1 Penaeus japonicus
GGGATAGATAGATAGATAGATAAAGATATATACACTAATATATATATATATACATATATGTATATATATGTATATATGTATATATATACAGGTATATATATATACATACATATATATATATATATATATATATATATATATATATATATATATATATGAGAGAGAGAGAGAGAGAGAGAGAGAGAGAGAGAGAGAGAGAGAGCGAGAGTGGTCAGGGCGGCCAGTGAAGTTGGCAGCGTGGGAGAAAGAGAAAGAGAGAATGAGTGACCGACCGACCGAGAGAGAGAGAGGGAGAGAGAGGGAGCGAGCAAGAGAGCGAGAGAGTGGTCAGGGCGGCCAGAGAGGAGGGCAGCGTGGGAGAAAGAGAGAAAAAGCGAAAGCGAAAGAATGAAAGAGAAAGAGAGAAAGAGCGAAAGAGAAAGAGGGAAAGAGTGACCGAGCGAGAGAGCAAGCGAGAGTGGTCAAGGCGACCAGAGAAGAGGGCAGAGAGCGTGAGAGAGCGAGAGCGCGGGCGTGGGCGTGACAGCGTGCGTGCCCACCCGCCTCCACCACCTCCGGAATCCTATCCACCCCGGCACCCACCCACCCACCCCCGGGTCAAGGACTGCACGTTTTAACCAAGAGGATCTCCAGGGGGAGGGGTGGGGGGAGAGGATGGGGGGAAGGGAGGTGGGGATAGGGGAAGGGAGGAGGGGGAGGAGGGGTGGGGGAAGGATGAGGTGGGGATAGGGAGGAGGGAGGTGGGGAGATGGAATGGGGAAGGGGGATGGAGGGAGGGAGGAGGGAGGAGGGGTGGGGGAGAGGGAGGAGGGGATGGAAGAAGGGGGGAGGAGATGGGGAAGAGGGAGGAGGAGGGGATGGGAAGAAGGGAGAGGATGGAAGAAAGGGAGGAGGGGGAAGGGGGAAGGGGGAGGAGGGAGGTGGGGATGGGGAAGGGGAGGGGAGGAGGGAAGGGGGAGGTGGGAAGGGGGGGAGGGGGGAAGGGAGGGAAAGGTAGGGAAGAGGGGATAGGAAAGGGGAGGGAAGATGCGGAGGAGGGGATAGTAGATGGGGGGAGAAAGGGAGGTTAAGGGGGAAGGGGAGGGAAGGTAGGGAGGCGGGGAAGAGGGGGAGAGAAAGGGAAGGAAAACGGGGAGGGGAAGAGAGGTGGGTGAGGGAGGGGGTGGGTGGGTAGGTAGGGAAGGAGGAAGAAGTGAAAGGAACGAGAGGTAGGTGAAGGGGAGGGCAGAACAGGAGGGTGAGAGAGACGGAGGATAGATAGGAGAGAGAGAAAGAGAAGGTGGCGAGGAGGGGGGAAGGGGAGACGGATAAGGGGGGGTAATAGGTATGAAAGGGGGAGGGCGGGGATGAGAGTGTATCTATATCCATCTATATCCATCAATACACATCTATCTTATCTATTACTCTATCAGTCCATATCTATCTACTGGCTCTTCTATCTATTCACATCTATCTATCTATGCATTCACCAATTTCTCTTATCCATTCATCTATCGAATTCACGCCGATAAACAGATAATAAGACATATAAATAGATAGACAGCGAAATAAGGAGGGAGAAATGGAGTCAAATTTTTCTTTTTTCACTTTCAATTTCTCTAAGAATGGGCCAGGGAGCAGGAGGGGTCTTTGCTTAGTAGGAAGATGCAGGACTAGATGTGGTTGATAGGTCATTATACACACACACACACACACACGCAAACACACACACATACACAGACACACACACACGCAAACAGACACACACACACATCCACGCATCTACACACACACACACACACACACACACACACACACACACACATCCACGCATCACTAAACACAAACACACACATTCACGCACACGCATCAACGCACCTACACATCTACACACACACACACACACACATCCACGCATCGCTAAACACACACACACACACACACACACACACACACACACACACACATCCACGCATCACTACACAAAAGCTGTCTGTCTGTCCGGTTAATTGTGTTCTTCGGATTATTGCAATAGGTAACCCATAGATTTTGCAATATATTTTAGCTCGGCTTCGTACCTTAGCGTTTTGGTTGAATTATTAATGTGATATGAAAAATATTTTCATTCTTAAAGGCGTCTAGATTCTTCTATTTGGGTAATCCTTAGTTCTGTTAATGGGTCTTCTATTTAAAAAAATGTATTTTTAGTTATTTTTAGGAACGTCACAGTTTTAGTGTTAGGTTTTATTTCATCATTTTACGCAAATACATGTAGATTTATATATACGTATACATACATGAGTGCGTCACCATATAAAAAAAATATTCAAATAAAAACATTCAGATAGAAAGACAAAGAAACATAGACAGATATGTGTATAGGCCTACAACTACCACTATCTACCACAACAACCATCAACTATCAGGATATCAGAAAACGCTCTCCTGATTGCTAACCACACATGTTCATCTACCATTTTTTATTGTTAAGTATTTATCGGATAAAAAGCCATTTGACGCA
>NW_028234406.1:2576176-2581176 GCF_977035675.1 Penaeus japonicus
AGTGGGAGAGAGGGAGGGAGGGAGGGAGGGAGGGAGGGAGGGAGAGAGAGAGAGAAAGAGAGAGAGAGATAGAGAGAAAGGAAGGGAGGGAGAGAGAGATACAGAGAGAGAGAAAGAGACAGACAGACAAATAGATAGATAGAGAGAGAGACAGATGCAGAGAGAGAAAGAGAGGGAGAGAGACAGATGCAGAGAGAGAAAAGAGACAGACAGATGCAGAGAGAGAGAGAGAGAGTAGAGAAACAACGAACAAATATAAAAAAAATAGAAAGAAAAAAAAAATCAAAATATACGATAACAACCCTAATACCTAATCCATCCTTCACAAAAGAAAAAAAGAAAAACGAAGAAAAGAGATCGAACAGATTCACCGATCCAACCCACTTAATCGGATACCACTCCCAGACAATTACCTGCTTATAATGGTATCAGATTCTGCTGTAGCTTAATCCGCCTATCCTGTCAGGGTAGATCTTTCCCACCTTATACATTGAATGCATTTCGTCGACTTAATTAGGTTAGACAGAGGGAATATATTGCAAGGAATATATTGCATTTCATTTGCGGTTGTAGAGACTCGGGGATTTCTTAATGTTAAGGGTGTGAGCAGGAATTGTAATCCTTTATGAACAGTTGAACCAGAGTTGCTTCGAGTAGGAATTTAATTGATTTGTTAATGGTATATAGGAATTAGATGTGGATTACCGTAGATTTCGTGATGTAACAAACAGGCGTTTGTTCGATGGTCTTACTTATTCTTGCAATCTAAAATTTGGAAGATGCAGTTGAAAGGGGGGGGGGGGAGATTATTGCCGGAAATGGTGAATATCTATTATAGATGGAAATATGCCATTGTGTGTGAATAGAAATGAGCGCGGAGGGATTATCCGATTCTCCGTTTACTCTCGGTATTTTTGTCTACTTTTAGACGTGCAATGCAATCTATAGAAATGGATTTACACAGCCAGACAGATAGAAAGACAGTCTAGTAGACAGGTAGGCAAGTAGACAAGCAGGTAGATAGTCAGAAAAGTATGCAATCAGACAGACAGACAGGTAAGTAGACAAGCAGGCAGACAGACAGGCAGGGAAACAGACAAGCATGCATGCAGACAGACAGACAAACAGACAGACAGAGAAGATAACAGACCCGCACAAGTATGCAAACACAATCATGCACTTAAAAGAAGAAAAAGAAGAAGAAGAAAAAAAAAAGAGACTACCGCAATTGTGGTATAAATGAAGCCTCCCCAAAAAGTGGCTCAACAGGTGCATTTTCCCCTTAATTATCCTATTTACTCCGAAGGGCTCAAGAGAGCTTCTAAAGACCGGCGCCATTTTTCGAGGAGCATCGCGAGAGGATACCCGGATGTCGTATCTTCTGGTGAGAGCCATCTAGCGGCGGAAAGGAGAAGCAAATAACAAACGAGACTCGGATAATGAGAGCGCCAGAGTATCAGTAAATAAACGTCTCCTCTATTTATTATTCAAATTCACCAAATAATACACCGCATATTGGAGTTATCCACAATCTCCTTAAATCGAATTCGAGAAAGTAAGAAGATTATCCAAGGCGCCACAATCTTCACCCATTACTGGCGCCTCAGCAGGAGGAGGAGGAAGGATAAGGCGCAGATAATCTTCTTAAAAGGGATTGAAGTGGTCGTTTAGGATTCAATGCCGCAAATGAAAGTGACTGGTAGATGTGTACAGAGAAAGATGACTGTCGGGTTAAATAGTTGGTATGGATTCCGATCTCTTTTTAATGATGATGAAGATGATTAGAATTGATTAGGGTTTAAGGTATTCGGTAAGGCTAATCTTTATTCTTGGAAAGGGAGAAGGAGAGGGAGAGGGGGAGAGGGAGAGGGAGAAGAGGGAGAGAGGGAGAGGGAGTGGGAAAGGGAGAAGGAGAAGAAGAAGGAGAGAGGGAGAGGGAGAGGGAAAGGAGGAAGGAGAAGAAGGAGAGGGGGAGGGAAAGATGGAGAGGGAAAGGGAAAGGGAGAAGGAGAGGGAGAGAGGGAGTGGGAGGGGGAGGAGAAGAAAAAGAGGGAGAGAAGGAGGGGGAGGGAGGGATAAGGAAGAGGAAGAAGGAGAAGAAGAATAAGGTGAGCGAGAAGGCGAAGGAGAGGGAGAAGGAGAAGAAGGAAAGAGGGAGGGAGAGAGAGAAGGAGAGGGAAAAGAAGATGGAGAGGGAGAGGAAAGGGAGACGGAGAAGAAAAATAAAGAAAAAGAAAAAGAAATAGACACACACAAACACACAATCACCCACACCCACACACACACACATACACCCACAGCCACAGCCACACTCACACACATACACACACCCACACACACCCCCCCCCTCCCCCCCCCACACACACGCACACACACACCCACCCACACACACACCCGTACACACCGAGGAACGAAAGTGAAGAAATCGTGGGAGCTGAAATCCCATCAAGTACCGAGTGACTGAAGTTGTGAAATCCCTTCACCATGGCTCTTTGTTCTTTCTTTCTTTCTTTCTTTCTAATACTATTAATCTCCGCTGTAAGTTCAGGATTAAGAGTGGGGGGGGAGGGGGGAGGGGGAGTGGGGGAGTGGGGGAGGGTGGGGGGGAGGGTGTAGTAGGTTGTTCATGTTATATTTTGGAGATGGTTATGTATTTGTAGGATATTTATTTCTGTATTGAGAGCATTATGTAATGTTGATAGATAGATTGATAGATAGATTGGTGGCGTAAAGGGATAATACTTTGCTCGGATGCAAATTAAATTAAGTAAGATAGATAGAGAGAGAGAGAGAGAAGGAAAAAGAGAGAGAGAAGGAAAAAGAGAGACAAAGACACACCTTAAAAAAAATAATAATAATTTCACAAACTTAGAAAACACTTCAAAATCTAATATGATGGAATACCGAATCTAACAGATCTTTTGCATGATTTTGCATGACTCGAAATTCATCTCAGTCATGCATCTGATAAAGAAACAGAAGGGGAAAGATCGTGTCTAAGAAAAAAAAAAGAAAGCAAAAAAAAAAAAAAAAAAATGAAAGACGAAGAAAAAAAACATGATTTACCAGAATAAAATCTATTAAAAAGATACTCGATACATCTCCTTTAGTTAAGCGGAGACTCTGTTAGATTAAGATGATAAACAACATAAAAGGGGTTCACAGATTGATCTAGAACCTCCTATGAAAAGGGGGGGGGGGATTTACGTCGAGGTTCAACAGGGAGAGGCTTAGAACCCTGGCGAGAGAGGTAAATAGATATCTTTTTCGATCTCCTTTTGGGATCAACGAAATCTAAGGGCGTAAACGCGATGTGGGTGTGTGGTTGGGTGGAGTGTGGAAAGGGTGTAGGATTTTGAGTCTTAGGAATCTGGGTGGAATGTGGAAGAATGTGCATGATGAGGTTAAGTAAAGGTACTTGAATTTTGGAAATACACACTCATACGAATGTATCTATATCTATATCTATCTATATATAGACATGTATATAGATATATGTATGTATGTATATATATACATATATATTTATATATCTATATCTATATCTATATCTATATCTATATCTATCTATCTATCTATATATATATATATATATATATATATGTATATGTATATATACATATATATATATATACATATATATATATATATATATACATATATATATACATATGTATATATATATGTATATATATATATATATGTATATATATATATATATATATATATATATATATAATATGTGTGTGTGTGTGTGTGTGTGTGTATTCATATATATATAAAGATATTATATATATATATATATATATATATATATATATATATATAAAGATATATGTATATATATACATATATATATATATATATATACATATATATATAAACACACACACACACACCTCACCGTACCCCTCCCTCCAAACACGCGCAAAACGGCGCCTATTCCGTTCCCCCGCGCGCCGCCCCCCTCGCCTCCCCCCCCTCCCCACGCACCATCTGTTTCCCGAATTATCCCCGACATTGTCTGCGGTTCTACGGCAAACCGCCGGTTCGCCGCTTCCTCCTTCCATCGACATTGTTTCATCTTCTTTGACTAATTCGCCGCACATGACCGCCTCCTCCTGCCTCCTCCGCCTTACTAATGGGTTCATTTGTCTTCCACCTTCACATCCACCCACTCCTCGCTCTCCCTCCCCTCCCCCTCCCTTTTCATTCCTCCCCCTCCTCCCCCTTCTCCCTCTCCTTTTCCCCCTCCTTTTACGGCCTCTTCCTCCTCCCCCTCCTTTCCTCTTCTTCCTCCTCCCCCTCCTCTCCCTTCTCCCACTCCTTCTCCTCCCCCTCCTCTCCCACTCTTCCTCCTTCCCCTCCTCTCCCACTCCTCCTCCTTCTCCCCCTTCTCCCTCTCCTTTTCCCCCTCCTTCTACGGCCTCTTCCTCTCTCTCTCTCTCTTCCCCCATATATATACTCTTCCCCGTGTTTATTTTTGTTGATTCTACTTCTCTCTTTTTTATCCGTTTTTTATTTTTTATTTTTTTTCAGTTCCGTGTCGCCTCTTCTTCTTTTTCTTCTTGTTTCCTCTCCTTCTTTTTTTTGCTTCTTCTTTTTTTTCTTCTTCTCCTCTTTCTCTTACGTGCCTCCTTCTCTTCCGGGTCTTCTCTTCCTCTTCCTCCTCTTTCTTCCTTATTTCTCTTCCTATCCCTTTTCTTCTTCTTCTTCTTTTTCTTCTTCTTTGTCTTTCATCTTACCCTTCTAGCCTCACTCCTCCTCCTCCTCCTCTCCTCCTACCACCCTCCACTTCCACATGTCTTCTCACCCTCCACCCCTTTCCCCCCCTTTCTCCCACACCTCATTCCTCCTTCACCACCCTACCATCCCTCCCCTCCCTCACACCTCTCTCCCTCCCTCCCTCTCCCCCTCCACTCCCCTACCTCCCTCTCCCTCCCTCCCTCCCCCTCCCTCTCCTTCACGCCTCCCCCTCCCACCCTCCCTCCCTCCTTCTC
>NW_028234406.1:2586176-2588676 GCF_977035675.1 Penaeus japonicus
TCTTTATTTACGCAATTTCCACTTCCTCTGTTTCCCGTCTTTGGCGCGCGTAAAGCAGGTGTGAGCGTCCGCCATTTTTTTTTTTTTTTCAAATTTAACGGTCAGAATATCTTGGAGCTTCAAAGCCAATTCCTTCGGACTGAGGAAATGGTCATCTTAGCCGGAAACAGTTAAGGGGAGAGGTAATAGGTAATAGGATATGTGACACGGTGGGAAAGGAAGCTTAAGCGCAATTAAACACACAGACACACTCGCACGCACACACGCACGTACGCTCACAGACGCACACGCGTATAAGTTACGTGTGAGTGGGTGGGAGAAAGAGGGAGAGAGGAAGGAGGAAGGGGGGGGGGGGCGAAGAGGGAGGAAGGGAGGGAGGGAGGGAGGGACGGAGGGACGGAGGAGGGGGAGGAAGGGAGGGAAAGTGGGAAGGAGGGAGAGGGAGAAGGAGGGAGAGCGAGAGGGAGAGGGAGAGGGGGAAGGAGGAAGGAGGGAGAGGGAGAGCGAGAGGGAAAGGGAGAGAGAGAGGAAGAGGGAAAGGGAGGGAGGGAGGGAGAGACGGAGAGACGGTGAGACGGAGAGAGGAGAGAGAGAGAGAGAGAGAGAGAGAGAAAGAGAGAGAGAGAAGAGACTGAAGAGAGAGAGAGAGAGAGAGAGAGAGAGAGAGAGAGAGGAGAGAGAGAGAGAAGAGAAGGAGAAGAGAGAGAGAGAGAGAGAGAGAGAGAGATGGAGAGTGATTAGAAGAGGAAAGTAGTAATAGAGATGAGAGTCGGGGGGGATGAGAAGACGAGGAGGGTGGGAGAATGGATAGAAAGTAGAAAAAAAGTGTAAGAGAAGAAGAGAAGAGAAATGAAGGGAAAAAAACACTAAAAAGACTTGCAGAGCCTAAACAGCGGGCGTGGATGGGCGTAATACCAAAGCCGATGACTGCGCTGGTGGGCGGATTCTGAAGTTCTGACGACCGGCAAATACACCCGAGGTAATTTCGGGCGCTGTTTCCCGATGGGCGGATGTTATGGGTGTTAGGCGTGGGTGTGAACAGCGACGGCTCACTTCAGGACAGTTGATGGATCAGCTGATCATCGGGTATGGGCACCGGCTTAGGTTAGGGTAAGTGGTGCAAGAATTAGGTGGAAGGGTGGAAGGGTGGAAGGGTGGAAAAAAAAAACGAGGGAGTGTGGTTTCGAAATACAATTTAGGTGAAGGTTCCTTAACAGAACTTCAAAAAAAAGAACAAATAATATTCCAACACTACAAGATACAGCATTACTATTCCACGTATTAATCTTTTAATAATTATCACACAACGAAATGTCGCCCCCCCTACCCCCCCCCCAAATAGACCCCAAATTGTATCAGCATCAAATATATAAAGAAAATGGTGATTTCGTAGCAATTGCGTGCACAGGAAATGGCATTTTGACGATGATGAATGAGTCTAACCTAAAATGCGTATAAACAGTGTGCTTTTTTTACGGACGAAAAGTAATTCTTTTGATAGCGGGTTGGATGAACTGATGGCGGTCTTTGGTGATTATTGATAATTGAACGATAAATGTCAGATAACAATACTAATTATTCGTGTTTTTTTTCTATTTTTTTAAGCCTATTGAATATAGAGGGAGGGGGGAGTGGTGATATATATGTGTATATAAACACACACACACACATACACATATATCTATATATCATCTATCTATCTATCTATCTATCTATATATATACATATATATGTGTGTGTGTATGTGTGTGTGTGTGTGTCTGTATATATGTATATATATATATATATATATATATATATATATATATATATATGTATATATATATATATATAAATGTATATTTGTATACATATAAAGAGAGAGAGAGAGAAAGAGAGTAAGAGTGAGAAAGAGAAAGAAAGAGAAAGAGAAAGAGAAACAGAAAAAGAAAGAGAAAAATAAAACAATAAAAATATAAAAAAAAAAGAAAGAAAGAGAAAATCGAGAGGAGAAATAAAAGGTTAACGAACTCCCCCCCACACTAATAAAAAAAAAAGTAAAAGCAGATGGACTCGAACAAGACTCACCTAATCTTCTTTTGTCAGAACACAAACTTCAATCGCCTCCATCAAATAATTACGGGAGAATGTCACCAGAATTACGTAGACACAGAAACCACACGAACTTAGGGAAACAGTATGACCCGCCGAAAGTAATTAGGTTAGTCTCCCCCCTCCCCCCTTTTCCCGCTCTTTCTCTGATTCTTTCTTTCTCTCTCTCTCTCTCTGTCCCTCTTAATCGGTGGGGGGGGGGGGGGTCTTTCTCTCTCTCTCTCTCTCTGTCCCTCTTATTCGGGGGCCTCTTTCTCTCTCTCTCTCTCTCTGTCCCTCTTAATCGGGGGGGAGGTTGGGTCTTTCTCTCACTCACTTGGTCTCTTTCATTCGCTCGTTCTCCCTGTCTCTGTCTTGCTTTCTCTTTCTTTATTTCCTTCTCTCCTTCTTTTACTTCTCATTTTCTCCC
>NW_028234406.1:2593676-2611176 GCF_977035675.1 Penaeus japonicus
AAACGATTCGACCCAAACAAAAGAAGGAAACAAAACGAACTCGCTAATAAGTGATTACGAAGGGATGAGGGGGAGAGGAGGGGAAGAGGGAGGGGAAGGGGGGTGCAAGAGAGAGAGAGTGAGAAAGAAAGAGAGAGAGAGAAAAAGAGAGAGAGAGAGAGAAAGAGAAAGAAAGAGAGAAAGAGAGAGAGAGAGAGCGAGAGAAAGAGAGAGCGAGAGAGAGAGAAAGAGAGAGAGAGAGAGAGAAAGAGACAGAGAGAGAAAGAACGAGAGAGAGAGAGCGAGAGAGTTTTTTTTTCAATTTTCCCCCCCCCCCCCCCCGTAAAACAATCAAGCAATGAACAATGGAATAAGTGAGAGGGAGACGGACACGAAGTTGAGAGGTAAACAGGTGATGGATGGGAGGATAGGGGAAGGGCAGAGGGGGAGGGACGGGGGGGGGGTAAAGGGATTAATGGAGGGGAATTAAGGGAAGAGCAGAGGGGGGGGGGGATAAGGGAAGAGCATGGGGGGGTGGGGTTAAGGGAAGAGCATCGGGGAGGGGGGTTAAGGGAAGAGCATGGGGAGGGGGAAGGAAAGGGCGGCGTGGGGAAGGGAAGAGCAGGGGGGGGGGGTTAAGGGAAGAGCATGGTGGGGGGGGGGGGGAAAGGGAACAGCGGAGGGGAATTAAGGGAAGAGGGGAAGGGAGGGGAGGGGAAGGGCAGAGAGGGGGAAGGGAAGAGCAGGGGGGGCGAGGTTAAGGGAAGAGCAGGGGGGAAAGGGAAGGGCGAAGGGGGGTGATAAGGGAAGAGAAGAGCAGAGGGGGGGGGATAAGGGAAGAGAAGAGTGGAGGGGGGGAGATAAGGGAAAAGCGGAGGGGGGAGGGGGAAAGGCGGGGAGGACAGGGGAAGGATGGAGAGAGAAGTAGGGGGGAGAGGGCAGGGAGAGGGGAGTAAGGTAGGGGAGGAGGAGGGAAGGAAAATGATGGACAGGTAAGAAGGAGGATGGAGGGGGAAGGAGGAAGGGCAGGGGGAAGGGAGAGGGAGAGGGGATAGGAGGGAAAAGGGAGAAAGGAAGAGGAGAAGGGGAGAAGAGAAAAAAGAGGAGTAGGAAGAAAGGCGGATGGAAGGGAGGAGGAGGAGGAGGAGGATGAAGAGGTGGAGGAGGGGGAGGAGGAGTAGAAGGATAAAGAGAGGAAGTAGAAGAAGGAGAGGGAGGAGAAGTGGGGCGGGAGATAGGAGGAGGAGGAGGATGAGAAGAAGAAGAAGAAGAAGAAGAAGAAGGAGAAGAAAAAGGAAAAATAGGAGAAAAAAGTAGAAGGATAAACAAAAGAAAAAGAAGAAGAAGAAGGAAAGGGAGAATGAGTAAGGTGGGAGATAGGAAGAGAAGGAGGATGAGAAGGAGAAAGAGGAAGAGGAGGAAGAAGGGGGGAGGGGAGGGAGGGCATGGAGGGGGCAAACATTAGGCAAGATAATTGTCTGTTCGATATGGATATAAAATTATTTCATGATGACGAGTCAGACGGAGTAATGTGATTGGTAAAGGTGTTCTCACGGGTATGTGTGTGTGTGTGTGTGTGTGTGTGTGTGTGTGTGTGTGGGTGGGTGGGTGTTTGTGTGTGTGTGTGTGTGTGTGTGTGTGTGCGTGAGTGAGTGAGTGAGTGTGTGAGAGTGAGAGAATGAGAAAGATATATATATATATAAATATATATATATATGTATATATATATGTATATATATGTATTGAGATATATAGATATACTATATAGGAGAGAGAGAGAGAGAGAGAGAGAGAGAGAGAGAGAGAGAGAGAGAGAGAGAGAGAGAGAGAGAAAGAGAGAGAATGAGAAAGAGAGACATTGAGAGATAGATAGATAGATAGAGAGAGAGAGAAAATGAGAGAGAAAGAAATAGAAAGAGAGAGAGAGAGAAAGAGAGAGATTGCGAGCATGTTTCTACGTGTGAACCCAAATCCTTCTGCAAGTACGCCAGTGCACTTGTATCTCCACGATCCTACCACTCAGATAAGAACGGAAGGACTTTTTGCCACAGGGGATCCCAAGAGGAAAAACGACCCCCCCACCTCCCTCCCCTCCCACAGGGGTACCACCGAAGAGGAAAAACTACCCCCTTCCCCTTTCTTCATTTCCCCCCCCCCCCCCAAAAAAAAAAAAAAAAAAAAAAAAAAAAACATACACTACCCTTTGGTGGCAGACAGATTCCCCCCCCCCATACACCCCCCACCCCACCTCCCCTCCCCCCAAAAAAAAACGAAAGGCAAGTAACGTAGCCAAAGGGATCACCAGAGTTCACGTGTGATCCCTGAGAACGTAAGATCACGTTTGGATAATTGCAACTCGTCCAGGTAATAACATCAGGTGGACTTCCGGACTCAGGAAGGGTTGGAAGACTGGGGTTGAAGGGGGGTGGGGGGTGGGGGAGGTTAGGGAGGAGGAAGGAGGAGGAAGGAGGGGAAGTGGGAGGGATGGGGGAGGAAGGAGGGGAAGTGGGAAGGATGGGGGAGGAAGGAGGAGGGGAAGTGGGAGGGATGGGGGAGGAAGGAGGAGGGGAAGTGGGAGGGATGGAGGAAGGAGATGGGGGAGGAAGGAAGGATGGGGGAGGGAAGAGGGATGGGGAAGGAGTAGGAAGAAAGAAGGGAGGGAGGAGGGGAAGAGGGGAGATGGGGGAGGGAGGAGGGGATGGGGAAGGAGGAAGGGAAGTGGGAAGGATGGGGGAAGAGGAGGGATGGGGGAAGGAGGAGATGGGGGAGGACGAGGAGGAGGGAAGATGGGGAAGAGAGGGGATGGGAGGAATGAGGAGAGGAAGGAGGTTTAGGGAGGGGAAGAAGAGGATTGTAGTGGAGAAGATGGGGAAGGAGGAGGTAGAGGGGAAGTGGCAAGGAAGGGGGAGGAAGGGAGGGATGGGGAAAGAGGGGGAGAGAAGCAATAGGGATTAGAACGAAGGAGGAAGGTTAGGGTGAGAGGGAGGAAGGAGTAGTGGAAAGGGGAGGAGGGGAGGGAGGGAGGGAGGAAGGAGTAGTGGGAAGGGAAGGGAGGGAGGGAGGAAGGAAGAGGAGGAGGATGGGAAGTAGGTAGGTAGGTAGGGAGGGAGGAAGGAGTAGTAGGAAGGGGAGGGAGGAGGAGGATGGGAAGTAGAAGGGGTAGAGGAAGGGCTTGTTCCCGAGGCAGGCGTCTTGCGGGCAGCTCGCGTGTGACCTCCTCTGCCTCAGCTTGACCCCCAGCTGGTACGGGGGGAGGGTGGGATGGGAGAGGGGGAAGGGGGGGAAGGGAGGAAGGGGGGGGGGCTACTATGCTGTCCTAGAGGAAATTCTTGTGGATTGGCAGGTCGACCGGATTGATATAATTTGGGATGCATTTACTGAGGAAAGGAATTTGGTCCGTCATCCAGACTGTTTATAAAAGTATAAAAGAAATAAAAGCAAAAAAGAAATAAATAAATAGATAAATAAGATAGATAATAGAAAATAAAATGAATAAAACAGACAAATCAAAAAATAAAAAGCAAAAGAAAAGAAATAAAAAACATACACACGAGAACATAATTTATCTTCTACTACCCCTTTCCTCCCGTTCCTCTTCCTCTATTTCTGTCCCGTTTCGCCCACCTTTCCGTTCTCATCCTCTGGGCCTTCCCCTCCCTTCCTCATCCCCCTCTCCCTACCTCTCCTCTCTTCCTCCTCCTCTTTCCCTGTTCTTCCCACCTTCTTCTTCTCTTACTTCTTTTCTTCTTCCTCCTTCCATGGTCTTCCAAGCTGCTCATATTCCCCCTTACCCTACCTCTCCTCTTTCTCCTCCTTCTCCTCCTCGTCCCCCGGTCTTCCCACCTGCTCTTCTTCCTCCTCCTCCTCCTCTTCCTCGATCCTGCCGCCACCTGTCGCCCATCCTGCAGCAACCACTTCGGGAGGATGTTCCCGCGACCGCTTCCTCCCCCCTTCTGCTCACCTCCCCGCCTCCCTCCTCCCACTGCCCTCCACTCAACCTCCCTCCCCTCCCTTCCCTTCCCCTTTCCCCCTTGCCACTCTACTCCCCCCACACCCTTCCCCCTTCCCCCCTCCCTTCTACTCACTCTGCTCACCTCCCCTTCCCCGTTCCCCCTTCCCACTCAACCTCCCCTCCTCCCTTCCCCTTTCCCCCTTGCCACTCTACTCCCTCCTCCCTCCCCTCCCTTCCCCTTTCCCGCTCAACCTCCCCTCCCTTCCCTTCCCCTTTCCCCCTTGCCACTCTACTCACCCCACACCCCTCCCCCCTCCCCCCTCCCTTCTGCTCACTCTGCTCACCTCCTGCCACCCCGAGCAGGTGTGTCCAAACTCTTCGACTCACTCCGGGCTTTTGGGAGACGCTTCGTGTCTTGTCTCCGGAGGGAAAGGGAGTCTCTGGGAAGCTGTGTTGTTGTTGTTTTTGTTTGTTTTGGGTGGGGTAATTGTTCTTATTGGGATGGTGTTATTTATTATCGTTTTGTTGATTGTTAAGATGTGTTGTTATTTTTTATTGATTGATTTATTTATTTTATTTTATTTATTTATTATTATTATCATTATTATTATTATTTTTTTTTTTTTGGGGGGGGGGGGTAATTGTTCTTATTGGGATGGTATCATTTATTGTCTTTGTTTTGTTGATTGTTATCGTTGTTGTTGTTATGATTGGGAGTTGTAGTGTTATCGTTGTTATTATTTTTCTTCTGATAATCATCGTCCTTTTTTTGTATAGTTATTACGTTATTCCCTTTGTTATCATTGCTATCATTACTATCGTTATCATCATCATTATTACTAGTAATAATGATGAGACTAATGTGATATTTCGTAAAGTTTTTGTCTTGATTGATATATCAAGAAAAAGGGAGGGAGGGAGAGAGTGAGAGAGAGTGAGTGAGAGAGTGAGAGAGAGGGAGAGAGTGAGAGAGAGTGAGAGAGAGAGGGAGAGAGAGGGAGAGAGAGTGAGAGAGATGTGTGTGTATGTGTATTTGTTTGTGTAAGAGAGAGAGAGAGAGAGAGAGAGAGAGAAGAGAGAGAGAGAAGAGAGAGAGAGAGAGAGAGAGAGAGAGAGAGAGAGAGAGAGAGAGACAGAGAGAGAGAGACAGAGAGAGAGAGATGAGAGAGAAAGAGATGAGAGAGATGAAAGAGATAGAGAGATGAGAGAGAGAGAGAGTGAGAGAGTGAGAGAGAGTGAGAGAGAGAGGGAGAGAGAGTGAGAGAGATGTGTGTGTATGTGTATTTGTTTGTGTAAGAGAGAGAGAGAGACAGAGAGAGAGAGATGAGAGAGAAAGAGATGAGAGAGATGAAAGAGATAGAGAGATGAGAGAGAGAGAGAGAGAGAGAGCGAGAGAAGGGGTAGAGCGAGAAAGAGGTATGGAGGTTGATAAAGGAGGGAGAAAGAGGGAGAGGGAGATAGAGGGAGCGAGAAAAGAAAAAGATAGACAGATAAATAGATAGAAAATCAAAGAAAAAAGAAAAAGAAAGTGAAAGAAAAAGAAAAAAAAGAGAAAACCTAGAATCCTGATATAACGTAGGAGGAAGAAGAATAGGATGAAGAGGAGGAGGAGAACAAAAAGAAAGATAGAGAAAATACTCCATTCAAATAATAATGATAATAATAATGATAATAATAATGATAAAAAAATAATAATAATGATAATGACAATAATGATAATGATAATAACAATAATTATAATAATGATGATGATAATAATAATAATATTAATAATAATAATAATAAGGATAATAATAATAAGGATAATAGTAACAATAGTAATAATAATGATAATAATAAACATAATGATAGTAGTGATAATCATAATAATAACAGTAGTAGTAGTAATAATAATAGTAGTAGTAATAGATAAATAGATCAATAAAAAAAAAAAAAAACTCTGCAGTTTAAGAACGGGAGGGAAACCAGCGTTTCGGAAACAACACGCGCAGACCACACCACAGACCACGAGGAGCTCTTCATGTGGTTCTTTGTGGTTCTCCAGACGAGTGACTTTGCAAGGTCGAATTACAAGCGATGGACCCGACACCAGGACTGTGGCTTGGGCGGCGGTGGTGGGCGCTGTCTGGCAAATGGGGCGTAGGTAGGAAAAGGTGGGAGAGGGGGTGGGTGGGAGGGAGGGTGGGTGGGTGGGGTAGGAGAGAGGGAGGGTGGGGTAGGTAGGAGGGTGGGGGAGAGGGGGAGGGAGGGAGGGTAGGTGGGTGGGGTAGGAGGGTGGGTGGGTGGGGTAGGAGAGAGAATAGGAGGGAGAGAGGGTGGGTGGGGTAGAAGGGAGGGAAAATAAGGTTGAGAAGAAGGAAGGGAGGGAGGGAGGGTGGGGTAGGAGAGAGGGAGGGAGGGTGGGGTAGGAGAGAGGGAGGGAGAAGAGAGTGGAAGGGAGGGAGAAGGAGGGAAAGTATGAGAAAGGGAGAGGAGGAGGAAGGAAGGGAGGGTGGGTTAGGATAAGAGTGGGAGAAGAGGGAGATGGAGAGAGAGACAGAAAGGGAGATGGGGAGGGAGGAGGAGGGAGATAGAGGGTGAAAGCAAAAAGGGACGAGAGAAAGTCATAAAGAAAAGCGAAAAGAAGAAAAGAGAGCGAGGTAGAGAAGAGATAAAGTTGGGGAGAAGAGAGGAGAATTAAAACAAAAGAGTAAAACAGAAGAGAGAGAGAGAGTTTATCAGAATTAATCGTACCCTTGAAATGGTGACATAGATACATAACACTTTGTCATTATTCGCTTTATTGCGCACATTCACACACGCAGGAAGGGCGAAGAAGAGAGAGAGAGAGTGAATGAGGGGAGGGAGGGGGATGGAGAGGGGGAGAGAGGAGAGAGAGGAAAGGGAGAGGGCAGAGAGGAGAGTGGAGAGATGAGAGGGAGGGAGGAGGAGAGGAGAGGGGAGAGGGGAATGAAGAGAGGAGAGAGAGAGAGAGGGAGAGAGAAAGAGAGAGAGAGAGAGAGAGAGAGAGAGAGAGAGAGAGAGAGAGAGAGCGAGAGAGAGATTGAGATAAAGAGAAATTCACGCATGACGACGACCTGCGCATCCGAAACATGCGAAAACCGGACGATCCACTGACCAGAACAGCCATCCCAAACGCGACCGTCATTCGAATCTCATTCATGGCGACAGGAACATTCATGACGAGTCTGCATGATTCCCCCTACCCTCTCCCCCACCCCACCCCTTCCCCTCAATCCATGCTGTGGAACCGAGCGTGACGTCATGAGTTGTTTAGCCGCTGGGCGAACGCAAACCGGATTCACGAGGATTTTGTTTTTGCGCGGGAACAGCTTGCACATGATTCACACTAAACGTTGAAAATTGGGCGCTTATTTTCCTCTTTTCTCTCTTCCTTTCTTCTCCCTTCGTCAATCCAACTAAAGGAATGACTAAAAAAAATACCAACAAATACATTTCTTAGATAATCACTCATGAAAAAAATCGTAATATATCTTAGTTGTAGTATTAATAGTAGTGGAAAAGTATAAGGACCGCCATTGGCTCCTTTTTGGCGGGAAAATTGCTAAGCCGTGATTCATGTTAAAACACCTCGAAATCGTTCGCTTATTTCCTCCCTCTTCCCTCATCATTAACCCATCCAAAGAAACGACATCGAGAATGAAAAGTTAAAGAAAAAAAAACATTAGCCAAATAATTAGGGTAAATAGTAATAGCTTTTTTTCTTTACCTTAGTAACGATAAGATTTGTAAGACTAGTAGCATCCTGCGGTTTGATCAAACACCTCCACGCTAAACAGGGGCGTCACCTCCTTCCCCCTATCTCACCCTACCCCTCTCCCTCGCCTTTACCTCTTCCCCCCCCCCCCCCTTTAGTTCCCCCTGCAAGATGGCGCTTAACGCTAAACACATACCCCCCACCCCCACCCACCCCCTTCCATCCCTCTCTTCTCCCGTATCACCCCCTCCCTCCCACCCCTCTCTTCTCCCGTAACCCCCCATCCTCCCACCCCTCTCTTCTCCCGTAAGCCCCCCCCCTCCTCCCACCCCTCTCTTCTCCCGTAACACCCCCACCCCTCACCCCCCCTCCTACCCGTAACCACCCTCTCCTCCCCCCCCCCCACACCTCACCCCCTCTCCTCCCACCCCTCTCTTCTCCCGTAACACCCCCCCCCTACCCCTCCACCCCTACCCACACACCCCCCTCGCTTGACTGCAAGATGGCGCCTCGTGGGCCTGGGAACGTGAAGTTGGCGGGTGCGGCTTCACTTCCGTGCCCTGGGCTGTCCCGACGTCCTACCGGCGAGGTCAATGTCGGGGCGGTGGAGGGAGGGGAAGAGGAGGGGGAAGGAGGGGGAAGGAGGGGAAGAGGAGGGGGGAAGGAGTGGAAGAGGAGAGGGAAGGAGGGGGAAGGAGGGGAAGGAGGAGAAGAGGAGGGGGGAGGAAGGAGGAGAAGAGGAGGGGGAAGGTGAGGGAAGGAGGGGTTAGGAAGGGTTAGTAAGGGGAAGGAGGGGAAGAGGAGGGGGGTTAGGAAGTGTTAGGAAGAGGAGAGGGAAGGTGGAGAAGAGGAGGGGGAAGGAGGAGAAGAGGAAGAGGGGACGTATAAAGTTGGGGTGAGAGTGAGAGAAAGGGAGGAAGATGGGGAGAGTGAGTGAGAAAGAGAAAGAGAGAGAGAGAGAGAGAGAGAAATAGAGATAAGAGAAAGAGAGGGGGGAGGTGAGGGGAAGAGATAAGAGAAAGAGAAAGAGAGAGAGAGAGGGTGGGGGGAAGGTGAGGGAAAGAGATAGGGAGATAAGAAGATAGGAAAATAGTTAGATACATAGAGAGAGGATTGGGAAACATAAAGAGGGAAAAGAGATTTCTTTATCAGGAGTTGGAAACATGTAAACTAAGGAGAGAGAGAGAGAAAAAAAAAGAGGGGGGGGGGGAGGGAAACAAAGACAAGACAAACATAGCTAGAGGGGGAGAGTGAATAAACTTTGGAAAGAAAGAAAGAGAGAGAGAGAGAGAGAGAGAGAGAGAGAGAGAGAGAGAGAGAGAGAGAGAGAGAGAGAGAGAGAGAGAGAGAGAGAGAGAGAGAGAGAGAGAAACAGAGAGGGAGAGAGGAGAGATAGGGAGATAGAAAGCGATAGAGATAGAGATAGAAATAGAGAAAACGATATATATATATATATATATATATATAGATATATATATATATATATATATATATATATATATATATATAGAGAGAGAGAGAGAGAGAGAGAGAGAGAGAGAGAGAGGGAGAGAGAGAGAGAGAAAGTGATAGAGAGAGAGAGAGAGAAAGCGATAGAGAAAGAGAGAGAAAGAAAGAGAAAGAATATGAGAGAGAAAGAAAGAGAGAGAGAGAGAGAGAGAGACAGACAGACAGAGAGAGAGTAAGAAAGAGATAAAGAAAGCGAGAGAGAAAGAGAAAGAAAAGAGAGATAGAGAGAGAAGACAGAGAGACAGACAAACTAGTTTATAGGATACACAGCTCGGCACCATCATGGGAAACGAAGATAAACAAAGACGAAAATCAACTGCAAACCCACACCTCTTGTTGATCGCGAAACAGCTATGATAATCACGACAGGTGAAAGATGCACGTAACAGCCTCTTGAATCCATTAGATAAAGATGCGAACGACTGTAAGCAAGACGGCGACAGAGTGGCATCTTCAGTTCCGGATCGGCCATGGAGTCGAAAATCACACTGCTAGATGAAGGACTCTCGACCTTATCACCACCGACGGGTGAGCAAGGACGAAGAAGAGGTTAAGCCAAGGGCGTGTCTTTTCCTGGTGGTTATTTCAGCGTGTGAGGACGGATTAGTACTGCATGATGATGGCACGTGAGCATGCAACAGTACTGTATTTTTTCCAACACTTCTGCAGAAAAAAAAAGAATTTTCCTTTCGTATCAGTCTAGTTTCGTCTTTGAATTCCGTATAACTGTAACTACAGTCAGACGTGACTAAGGGGTGAACAAAAGGCACTGAAGAACAAAAAACAGATGGTAGAACGCTGGGAGTGAACGTGAGTTTTGTTTTGGCTTATCTATATTGACGAATGACGTGACGGCCATCACATCTAAATGTCATGTCAACCAAAATTCCCTCAGCGTTGTTAGAGCGGAAATTTCTCACAGTTTCCCACAAGCTTCGACAGGTGAACGTCATAATCCATAAAAAAAAACATTAATTCTTATACTATTTTCTTCTACAAATAAACCCACTACACTAATATAATGATCCATAAAAAAATACCATTAACTCTGATACTATTTTCTTCTACAAATAAACCCACTACAAAAACATATATTCTACGGATTACTAATACTAGAACAAATAAACACAATACACGAAAATTGCTCTTAATCGTCCAATATCTAATACATCCTAATACTATTTCCTTCTATAAATAAACCCACTACAAGAATATATATTCTACGAATTACTAATACTCCGACAAGTAAACACAAAACACGAAATTTGCTCTTAATCGTGCAATATCTAATACATCCTAATACTATTTCCTTCTACAAATAAACCCACTACAAGAATATATATTCTACAGATCACTAACACACCAACAAATAAACACAAAACACGAAATTTGCTCTTAATCGTCCAATATCTAATACATCTCTCCCTGACATAACTGTTTGTTGCACGTCAGGCTATCACGTCAACCTGTCGAGTGAAATTCGCACATTCACACACTCGTCAATTTCCTATGCATGGTTGCAATAGTATGTGATTCTGCTACGTGGTGTGTTATGGTGTCAAGTTGATTAGTTGATTACTATATTCGTTGAAATTATGTTTTATTATGCTGGGAGGATTATTTGCAATATTGCAGAGGTGTTTATTCTCATCCATTAGGTAAGATTTTTTTTAAGGATGCTATCGTGTTATTGGTTCAGTATTGAATGTATTGTTTTTTTTATTTATACTTTTATTTTATTTTTTTCTAATTCATGATTTTATTTCTAAATAATGTCTTTTAATAATTCTTTTATTAGGATATAACACCACGTTTTCATATCTTTATGAATATTCATTGCACTTTTTAAAATTTTTATTCCATATTTTACCTTTCATAAAAGATATGTGAATCTAAACGAGTAAACGCTTATTAGATGCCACAGGTAATAAATCTACATCTTTAAAAAAGAATAAGAAAAGATAATCACGACAGTCATTTGTTTTTTTTTAAACTTATTTTTTTTCCCGCGATTTACAATTACAGTAAACTTCCCGTCAAGCAAACGGACCGTTACACTCAACAGACATGCAACTCCCTGCAACATCCTCATGATAACTTTCTGTAATTACTCCCACAATTGCCAATTATCACGGTTAGTGGAGGGAAACACACGAGGAAATACAAGCCATTAGTCAAGCCATAAGAACCAACGTGAGAAGTTGCAATAGAGCGGATAATTCGATGCAACTTCGGGAGCAATTTGGCGCCCACGAAACGATACCCCGGACCGCTACTTCTGCCGATGCTCAATAGATGGCTCTGGCGCTGGTGCTGGTTTTGTTTCCGCGGATGGTTGGTTGTGTTTTGTTTGTTTGTCTGTTTTGGGTGTTTGTCTTTTAGGTGTGTCTTTCGGTTAGATTCGTCTGTCTGTCTGTCTGTGTGTCTGTCTTTTTCTCTCCTTTCCCTCCCCATCTTCTTTCCTCCCTCCCTTTCTGCCCCCCCCCTTCTTTCTCTTTCTCTTTCCCTCCTTCCTCCCCCCCTCTCTCTCTCTCCATCCGTCCTTCCTTCCCTCCTTCCTTCCTACCTCTCTCGCTTTGTCAGTCTCTCTCTCTTCTCTCTTTCTCTCTCTCTCTCTCTCTCTCTCCGGCGTCCTTTGAACTCGACAAAAGGAAAACAAAACCTAAAAATCCGAAGTTGTCGCTCCAAAGTCATCACAACAATTCGAGTGTTAATAATAACGGGGGAAAACAAAACTTGTGAATAAAGTGTGGAAGAAGTTTGACCTTGCATGCCCCGTGTTGCAGGCAGAGGAGGGTCGCACTTGCATTGTTGCACTTGTTATTGCCTTGATTGATTAAGTCAAGTCATTTCCTGTGCAACTTGCAATAATCCTATTAGTGTGGATACGACGATGATATATACTGGTGGTAGTCTTCTTATATCGATGGATAGTTGAATGGATAGATAAAAATATCACACTATATAGTTAACAAGAGTGCGTTTATTCTTAGGAATAAAAAGTCCTAATAAAAAGAAAGGTTGGTAAGTTTGATGATAAATAATGAAACAGGAAATGGAATGAATAAAAGATAGATTTTTTAAAAAAGATACTTCATTTGTCAAACAAGAAAAAAGGAAATATATACATACATAACTTTTTTCTAATAATATCTGCATTGAATAATTCCTGATTTATTCTATTAATAATTATGATTATGCTTACATCATGATAATAACAATGGAAGAGACATGAAAACATATGATAAAAGGAACCACTAATCCTAATGATAATGGGAAATAACAGGAAATTCAATGACAAAAAGATTCATGAATTAAAGAGAATCTTAATTAAGTAGTGACTGAAAGGTTATAATTATATATATATATATGTAATATAATTTTATTAAGGTCTACAAATTCAAAAACACAAGATAAAAAAAAGTTAAATGAAAGAGGAAATAAAAATAAATAAACAATCTAGAAATAAAATAAAGCTGAAAGATTAGAAAAAAATACTACAACTATCATTAATAATAAAACTAAAATAAATAAAATAAATAAATAAATATAAAAATAAAAATCCTTGGATCACTACTCACCTCGCATCGAAATCTCTCTCGCCGCCAAAGAGGAAACCCAAACCGACCGACAGCATTTCCTTTCCGTGACTTTCCCGCCATTCGCCGATTCCATTTATCATCCATATATTTCCAATGAGAGATAAATCAAGTAGGGTAAGTATTAGGGGCGAGCCTATTGTCAAAGCAAAGGCGTGTTACATCCTCATGTGCTTTCTCTTCCTTGGAGGAGAATGATTAGTGAAGTGTCGTGGTTTTGATCACTTTTTGGACTTCGGAATGACATGTGTTTTCTGTCTTTGTGATTTTGAGTGTATATTGTTTTATTTAGATTGTGTTTATGACTGTTTTATGTATTTATTCTTCTTGTGTTTCTGATTCCTATTTCTGTTCTCGTTTCAGCTTAGTTTGTTCTTCTGTTATATATTTTGTTCTTGTTAACCGTCCTTTATTCACTTTTCCTCTGATCACCAGTCGTTATCATCATAACCATTATCATCACCACTATCATTATCATCACCTTCACCTATATCATAATCATCACCACCGTTATAATCAAAATCATCACCATCGTCACTATATTTTTCAGGGCACCGTAACCACCATATTATGTGTATACACACACACACACACACACGCACACACACACACACACACACACACACACACATATATATATATATATATATATATATATATATATATATACATATATATATATATATATATATATTATATATATATATATGTATGTATATATGTATATATATATATATAGGGGAGAGTGGGGCACGTTGTCACAAAAATTTTATCATCGCTGTTATCTCAAACACTGATGGAGAGATGAAACTTTAATAGCATAATCTATTAACTGTACATATCAGGTTACATTGTTAGCATAACAAAAAATCAACCACTAGCAAATGTTTTCTGTAAAATTATATTTTTAGGTAGACAGGTTCAGTGTGACAACATGCCCATGGATGGGGCATGTTGTCACATGAGTCGGGGCAAGTTGTCACAGAGAAAAATGCACTTGGGTTTAGAAGTTATGGCTAATATTCCAAAATAGATTTAAGTAAATGAGCATACAATAAGGCAAATTATTCAGTGTTGTATTTGTCCAGAGCTGGGCAGTGAAATCAAACATGTTGATGCTCTGTTAGTGTGACCTCTTGTAGGATAGGGAAGTTTCATTACAATGTCTTCCACTGCATGCGTGCAGATATCTTCTTTGTCAGGAAAGAAGAAAACTTTTCTATCATTCACAGAAAACCTGCTTCGAAAAATGCTGTTTCCACCTCATCATCATCAGGGTCAAGCTGAATTATTTTGCCAACATAGAATTTAACAGCTTTCTTCCCAGGAAATTGAACTAAGATGTGATCATCCATTGCTAGATGTAACATCTTTGGAGATCTTAAAATCTGTCTCTCTTCACAGTCACTGTGGCTGTCACCGGCATCACTTGCATCATCACAAATGCAGTCACTGTCTGCACTTGTATCCGTTTCATTCAATCTTTCATCTCTGTTTTTTGTGGCTTTTTTAGCATCGATATGCTCTTTTTTTGCAGATGTAAACAAAACTTTCTTCGTTGTCAGATTTTTCTTTGATTTCTTTGCTTTCACCTCCTCCTCTATTGCCATTTTAACTGGGGTGTCAGTAAAAATTTGTGACTTTCCCTTTTTCCTTTTACTGGATCCAATTTTGAGACAACTTGCCCCACACCAAACTCTGAAGAAATAGGCCCAATTTCTCTAACAAGAGTCGAGGATTATCAAGGGAACTCAACTCCAATACAATAATAATACAAGTGGATAAGAAAAACAATTAAATGATTTTCACAAAGAATAGTATGGAAATGTGCCTACCTTTTTCCAAAGGATCAACTTCGTGTTCAGGGTCAGCAAGAACAGTCAGAAGCAAAACACAGGAAACTTAACCACGAGTTGAAAGTGAAGAGTTTATTTCGGGAACGTGTCTAGGCTTCCCACCTTAAGGGTGGTAGCCACAGTGGATGCAAATGAGGCAGTTCTCTAAAAACGAGACTGTGACAACTTACCCCTGTGACAACCCGCCCCACTCTCCCCTATATATATATATATGTGTGTGTGTGTGTGTGTGTGTGTGTGTGTGTGTGTGTATGTGTGTGTGTTTATACACACACACACACACACACACACACACATATATATATGTATATATATATATATATATATATATATATATATATATACATATATATATGTGTGTGTGTGTGTGTGTGTGTGTATGTGTGTGTGTTTATACACACATACGCATTAACACATATGTATATATCATCTTGTTCTTCCTCGGAACGTTAAGCACGAAAGGTTTAAAGTAAGAGTATTTTTATATTTTGAGAGAGAGAGAGAGAGAGAGAGAGAGAGAGAGAGAGAGAGAGAGAGAGAGAGAGAGAGAGAGAGAGAGAGAGAGAGAGAGAGAGAACTAGAGAGAAAGAGTGTGAGAGAGAGAGAGAGAGAGAGAACTAGAGAGAAAGAGTGTGAGAGAGAGAAAGGTAAATAAAGTGAGCAATGGAGAAAAAGAAAAGAGAAAGAAAGAAAGAAAGAGAGAAATAAATAGAGAGAGAGAGAGAGAGAAGAGACAGGGCGGACCCATAGTAATCGACGATTTTGTTTTCATCCTCACTGAAGCGTTGCGCTCTCGTTTCCGTCTACGCCCTTTTTCCTACACTCTTTATCATTCTTTTTTTTCTTTTTTGTTATTTATTCTACACCTTCTTGGCTCTCAAGTTCCCTTAATCTTCTTCTTCTTCTTCTTCTTCTCCTTCTCCTTCTTCTTCTTCTTCTTCTTCTTCTTCTTCTTCTTCTTCTTCTTCTTCTTCTTCTTTTTTTTCACATCTACCTGAGTCTTGTTTTCCATGCGTTTCTCTCTCTCGTTTTCTTTCGTTTCCTTCCATGATTCACCTTCCTTCATTATCATCATGACTTGTCTCTTCGTCTAGTCTTCTCTCATATCCTCCCTCCGTCACTTCCTTCCTTCCTCCTTCTACTTTCTCCTCCTCTCTCTGCTTTCCCCTCCTCCTCCTCCTTTACCTTCCTTTTTACTTCGCCTTCTGTTTTTCTTCCTCTACCATTTTCTCCTACTCCTATTCTTCTTATTCTTCCCCTTCCTTCTACTCCTGTTTTTCTTCTTTCTCTTCCTCTTCCTCCTTCTGTTTCCCTCTCCTCCTGTTCTTCTTCCTCCTCTTCCTCGTCCTCTCACTGCATCCTTCTTCTCCTCCTCCTCCTGTTCTTATCATATTTCTTCCTTCTCCTCCTCCTCTCATTGCATCTTCTTCTTCCTCCTACCGCTTCCTTCTTCTCCTCCTCCCCCTGCTCTTCTTTCTCTTCTTCCTTCTCCTCCTCTCATTCTACCTTCCACTTCTTCCCCCTCTACCTCCTGCCTCTCCCTACTTCCTCCTCCTCCTCCTCCTCCTCCTCCTCCTCCTCCTCCTCCTGCTACTGCTACTTCCTCCTGCTTCTTCCTAGCGTGAAGGTCGTGGTAACGCTAGGCTTATTCTTTCCCATATATTACTCTTCCTCATTACGCTTTTTTCTCCTCTCCCCTTCTCTTCCTCTACTCTTCTCTTCTTCCTTATTTCTCCCCCCTCCCCTTTTTCTTCTTTTCCTTCTCCTCTGTTTCTGATCTTTTTCTTCCCTCTTCTTCTCTTTCTCTGATCTCTCTTCTCCTCTTCCTCTGATCTTTCTCTTCTCCTTCTCCCCCCTTCCTCC
Source organism: Penaeus japonicus (assembly GCF_977035675.1). Classification (NCBI taxonomy): domain Eukaryota; kingdom Metazoa; phylum Arthropoda; class Malacostraca; order Decapoda; family Penaeidae; genus Penaeus; species Penaeus japonicus. The sequence goes on from NW_028234406.1 coordinate 2,610,153, forward strand.
TGATCTTCCCCTTCTCCACCTCCTCCTCTATTTCGTATTCTCCCATCTTTCTCTCGTTCTTCTCCCCTCTTCTTCTGAACTCCCTCTCCTCCCCTCTTCTTCTGAACTTCCTCTCCTTCTCATTAATCAATTAGTATCATTTATAAGAAGACGTTATCAATTATAATTCCATGTGATCATTTGTTGCCTATCCTGCTAATGCAATGTATTTTCAAGACTTTGAGAATTGTTGATGGTGTCATTTGGCGTTATATATGTTGGCTATATGTACCTCTCTCACTCTCTCTCTCTTCCTTTATCTATCTCTCACTCTATTTCTCTTTCTCTGTCTCTGTCTCTTTCTCTTTCTCTCTCTATATATATTTACATATATATATATACATACATACATACATATTGTACATATATACATTCATATATGTATATATATATATATATATATATATATATATATATATATATATATATATCACAGTATTGTTGGATAATAACAACCTCAGTCTCCTGACTTAGAAATGATTGAAACATAATGCATATACGTATTCTTTATAAAGAATAATGATTACAGCTTGTTATGAGGAAGATTAGAAATAGGAGGAATAGAAAAAAAAGAAGGAGGAAGAAAAAGGGAACGGAAGAGAGAGGGCGCAGGGAGAAGAATAAACAGGAAAAGAAAGAGAAATAGAAAGAGAAGAATAAAGAGATAGAGATGTTAAAAAGGAAGGAAAAGGACGAGGAAGAGACAAAATAATAGAGGAAATAAAAGAGGCGTAATGGAAGAGAAAGATAGGAATTAGAAATAGGAAGAGAAAGGGCACGAAAGAGAGAGGGAGGAAGAAGAAGAATGGCAGGAAAGGAGAGAGAAAGATAAATAGAAAGAGAAAAATAAAGAGACAGAGATGATGAAAAGGAAGGAAAAGATGAGGAAGAGACAAAATAATAGAGTAAATAAAAGAGATGGAATGGAAGAGAAAGATAGGAATTAGAAGTAGGAAGAGAAAAGGAGGAAGGGAGTAGGGCGGGT
>NW_028234406.1:2616176-2618676 GCF_977035675.1 Penaeus japonicus
CTCTATATCTGCCTCTTGCCTCTTGGTTGGAGGTTCTGTATCCAATCCCTATGGTATGGTTGGTCCTACTGTCACCCTAAAAGCCTTACCTTTCAAATGTTATGGTTATTCTTCTGTCACAGACACTCTTTCTCCATCTATCTTTATTCTCTTCCTCACCTCCCTCCCTATCACACCCACCATCGGTTTGCATCGTTGATCCCAAATACTTAAAATCTTTAATCCGTTTTTTATTTTCTTTCATTTCCGTGCCTTGCATTCCCACTACATTTCTACAATCCCTATCGTAATCTTTCCAGGTTAGTTTCAGGTTAGTATCTTCAAAAATTACTATGTCACATTTCCAGGTTAGTTTCAGGTCAGTATCTTCACAAATTACTATGTCATCGGCAAATAACACGGACCATAGAGAGTCCTGTTTAATACTACCAGGTCAGTCATTCCGTCTATAATCATTGCAAACAGGAAAGAACTTAGAGCTAATCCCAGGTGCAATCCCACCTCTACGCTAAACCATTCCGTTGTTCCAACCGCACACCTCGCTACTGTTAGAATGTTCTCGTACATATCTTGCACTATACTCACTATATTTCTCGTTCACTCCTGGCTTCCTCATGCCATGTCACTATTCATCTCTTGGCACCTTATTATACGCCTTCTCTCTCCTCAGAATATCATATAAATCACAGGACTTTATTTCTCTCTCGTATGTGATTTCAAATGTATTCAAAATCCTAAAATTCTAGTACGATATAATAGTTTTTTTCTATCGCGGTGCTGATAAACAATTAATTTAGTTACTGATCACTATGTCTGACGGTTATTAAGAACTCGCTTACCTATTTAGTAAAAAAAATAAGAATATTGAAGACAGAAGGAAAAACGATCTTTAAGAATTTGAGGAGAGTGACAAGGCGTCATGCTGGGAATTTTTCATGATGTATCAGTTATCGAATTGTTTCTCTTAAAATAGTTGCGTTTATTACTATAATGACACGAAGATTTATTTTTATTAGAATTAAGTGTTCTATAGCTCAATTTTCCCTTTTATAATCATATAAAAAATGAATCTTCGTGTGTTATTTTAGTATCGGAGAGAAAAGAGAGGTTAGGTTTCCTTTCAAAAAATGTGTTCAAAATAAAAATGTTATTTTCTTATAATTAAGAATTAATTATACTCGAAGACTTAGAATAGGTTTCCTTGAAAAAAAAAATCTGTTCAAAACCCAAAAGTAATGAAAGAAAAAATACTCCCATGAGTAATATCCCCCCCCCAAAAAAAAAAGTATTCAAAAAACAAAAATTCCTCTTTATAATAAAAACAAAAAAAACACTCATTTACATACCTTTTTCTCCCAAACCTTCACGTGCACTAAGTCCCTGAACACCTTTCCATCACCCCCCCCCCCCCCCCCAAAAAAAAAAAAAGAAAAAAAAAAGAAAAAAAGATTTACGACGTGGAAGCACCAGATGGATCATAATCCCATCTAACATGGAGTCTCAGAAGCAGTTCTTGTGGTCTTTACTCGCACGCTAACAGACGACCACTAAACACTTGTTTTATTACTGGTCATGTACACGCCATTCACTGCAACTTATTGGTTGCTTTGTGGTTTGTCTGTCAATGACGAGGCACATTAGGCTGTTAGGTTAGTAGCTCCTTTGCGAACCAGAGGGCTTTTTATATTGATTTATATTTGTTGTTGTTCTTATCCTGTTGGTTTGTTTTGTTTTGTTTATTAGTGTCTGTTGTTTTTGTTTTTGTTGACTATATTATTTTATTTTTATATATGGAGTTGAGTTGCTTTGATATCTATCGTTTTTGTTATTGTTAACTATATTATTTTATTTTTATATATGGAGTTGGAGTTGCTTTTATATCTGTCGTTTTTGTTTTTGTTGACTATATCATTTTATTTTTATATATGGAGTTGAGTTGGTTTTATATCTAAGTTCTTTGTTGATTTTGTTTGATTATTGGGAGAAATGTGGGTTTTGTTTTTATATTAATGGTGAAGATACATACGACAGATACAGAAACAAGAAAGGAATTGAAAATTAAACTGATTTAAACGAATTATATTGATTTATATTTGTTGTTGTTCTTATCCTTTTGGTTTGTTTTGTTTTGTTTATCAGTGTCTGTTGTTTTTGTTTTTTTGTTGACTATATTATTTTATTTTTGTATATGGAGTTGAGTTGCTTTTATATCTGTCGTTTTTGTTATTGTTAACTATATCATTTTATTTCTTATATATGGAGTTGAGTTGCTTTTATATCTAAGTTCTTTGTTGATTTAGTTTGATTATTGGGATAAATGTGGGTTTTGTTTTTATATTAATGGTAAAGATACATATAACAGATACAGAAAGAGGAAAGAAATTGAAAATTAAACTGATTTAAACGAATGGTAAGACAAAGAGAAAAATAAAGATAAAATAGGAAGATAAACGGACGGAATAAAAGAGAAGATGAATCGGACGAACAGGAAAATGAGCAA
>NW_028234406.1:2636176-2638676 GCF_977035675.1 Penaeus japonicus
GAATTTGTTTAGGAGTTATAATGAAAAAAAAAAAAAAAATAAAACGTTGAGAGAGAAAGAAAGAGGGATAGATAGAAAGAGAGAGAAAGAGAGAGAGAGAGAGAAGCAGATATAGAGAAGGAGTCAGAAAGAAATAAGAGATAAATGGAGACTTAGAGACAGAGGGAAACATAGAGAGATGGAGAGAGAGAGAGAGAGAGAGAGAAATAGATAGATAGAGAAAGAAAGAAAGAGAGAGAAAAAGAGACAGAGAAAACAGAAACAAAGAAAACACATCCGGTTTAAGACAGTGCCTCCACTTCCTTCCTCCACTTCAGAAATAGGCCAACGAAAGAAAGAAAAGAAAGAAAAGAGAGAAAAGAAAGAGAAAGAGAGAGCGAAAAGACCAGGACTCCTCAAGAAGACAACAGAATGAAAGCGGTCGACATTTCCCAGCTTCTGTCGCCTCGGAACTACGGTCATTCGAGAGTGCTTTTGCGTGCTTGATTACCATGACGTAGTTGAGTGTTCGAGGCAAGCACCTTCACCAGGCAAAGAGACTGTGAAATCAGTTCGACCCGCGATCAATGAATGGATATTAGACAGTTCTTGGCAGTTACCGAGTTACGTTGGCTATTAGACAGTTCTTGGCAGTTATGGAGTTACGTTTTTCGTAAGATTCTTTTTGACAGTTACCGAGTTACGTTTTTCGTAAGATTCTTTTTTTTTTGACAGTTACCGAGTTACGTTTTTCGTAAGATTCTTTTTTTTTGGCAGTTACCGAGTTACGTTTTTCGTAAGATTCTTTTTTTTGACAGTTACCGAGTTACGTTTTTCGTAAGATTCTTTTTGACAGTTACCGAGTTACGTTTTTCGTAAGATTCTTATTGACAGTTATCGAGTTACGTTTTTCGTAAGATTCTTCGACGTGGTGCTGCGTTCAGATTTGGAATTGTTGAAGTGGTGAAATTGTGTGATTATAATGTATGTATGTAATGTAATTATGATGTATATTGTATGTAATTTTGTAATTGTGGAAGCTTGGTTGATGTGATGTACTTTGAGGGGGATTTTAGTGTTCAGTGAGATGTGTGATTTTTTTTCTTTTTTTTGTTGATGTTCTGGGTGTGTTTAGATGTTTAGTTTATTATTTCGAGATTAAAATGGTGGACTTTAAAGATAATCGTGTCCTTTTTATGATTATAGTATTTATTCTTTGGTATCACAGTTATTTGTTGTTGCTGTTATTATCATTATCGTTATAATTATTATTGTTATTATTATTAAAATTATTATTATAGTTATTATTATCATTATCATTATTATCATTATCATCATCATTATTATCATTATCATCATTATCATTATTATTGATATTATTATTATGATTGTTATTATTATTATAATCATTATTTTTATTATGCGCAGACACACACGCACACACGCACACACACACACACAAGAATATTCTAATAGAGAGATGCTTAACCTCAAAATATTATTCAAATATTCAACTTAAGTGAACGCACCAAAAATAGCAGTCTTCATTAAAAAGAAAGACAGCGGCTTAAATAATTCACTTATAAATGTACACATACACGCACTACCACACATGAATAAAACTCAATAAATCTTCTAAGTCACAAATCTCATTTCTTTACCTCACAGGTGGTACAAGTTACGTGTTTTTTTTTTATTTTAATCCCTTTACGAAGAAAGGCCTACCTACGATTAAAACAGAAAAAAGGATAAGTAAGCCTATCGCGCCTAAAAAAAAAAAAAAAAAATATATAATAAAAAAAAAAATAATAATAATAAAATAAAAAAACAGACTTCAAAAATTCATTACTCTATTAATTCCCCAAAAGCTCAGGGGTCCATTGAGAATGCCATCTAAAGTTACCCTTCTGTTTATTCTGGTCAAAATTTATCACTCGGTCTCGAGCGGTCACTACGATATCTCCATTAACTCCCGCCAGATGGCCAAAGGGGAGCCCGCGCGGGATTCTGATCCTTAAGGCACTAGGGTTTAAGGTCGGGTTTTGCCTCCTCGTTACCTCACGGTCGGAATGGGTGTGAATTCGAAACCGCAAAAAGTGGAAGGAAGGAAAGAAAAGAAGGAGAAAAAAATACATAAATCTTGTTAATTACTGTGCGTGCGTGTGTGTGCTCAACGATGATTTTTTCCGCCTCGGAGATATGTAAATATAAGATGTAAAACGTAAGATGTAAGACGTAAATCTTTAAAAAAGGAAGAATTATAAGAAGATGAGATCATAAAGCATAGATAGACGCGCCGGTAAGTATGAAGGATAGAAAGAGAGGTAAGGACAAGTAGGAGAGGAAGAAGAAGTAAGAAAGAAAGAAGGGGGGGTCAAGGCGAGAGAGAGAGAGAGAGAGAGAGAGAGAGAGAGAGAGAGAGAGAGAGAGAGAGAGAGAGAGAGAGAGAGAGAGAGAGAGAGAGAGAGAGAGAGAGAGAGAGAGACAGATCCAGATCCAGAGACAGAAACAGACAGACAGA
>NW_028234406.1:2643676-2648676 GCF_977035675.1 Penaeus japonicus
AAAAAAGGAAGAGGGAAGAAGAGGAGAAAATGAAGAAAAGGAGGAAGAGGAGAAAAGGAAGAAAGAGGAGGAAGAGGAGAAAAGGAAGAAAAGGAGAAAGAGGGAGTCGACACCAAAAATAGAAAACGATAGATCTCACTGACGAGGCTTCTAATCTATCTAAAAATAACGCAGTCAATCACCATTTGCCTTTGGATTATCTATCTAGAATAATCCCGTGGTACTTAGGCTTATATAAACCGGTGATTTATGGCATCGAACTTTTCCCGATATATAATAATTTTTGAAACTATTTCCGGGTAACCTACATATATATAAAAAAATGATTCATGTTTGGATTACGCGTGAAGTTGTCTTCATTATAATCCAATTATAGGTTATTAGTCACAATCCAAATGATTCATTGCATGTACCGATTTTTTTCAAGAGTATCCGACCTCCTTTCTTCGAAAAAGGAATAAAGGAAAGAATGATAAAGCAAAGAAAACGAAGCAAAGCCAAAGAAGAAGAGGGGAACAGACACAAATACAATGTTGAGGTGTCCTTGTGCAACACGCCCATGCAATACGTAGAGCAATTATCTATTATCTTATTATACAATGCAATATCATATAGGCCTTGTTGCTAATCATGTTTATCAATCATTCATTCCTGCAGTATCCTGGTCACCATGGTAACATGACTCTAAAAAATGCTCACATTTACCTTGTGTTAGAATCAAATTCATTCCACATTTTATCTTTTAATCTATAATCCTCAATATATAAATTGTATCTCAGGCTGAAAGAAGAATTCAGAGTTCATAGATCTTAAAAAAATAATAAATAAATAAATAAAAATAATAATAAAAATACACAAGTGAACCTTCTGTCTAATCTTACGCAATGAAGAAAAGTGACAGACAAAAGCTAATCAGAAGCTAACCTTTAAAGATAATGTTTAAGACAAAAGGTTTCAAATAAACTATTGTCTGATCTTACAGAAATTAACTTTATTCCGAACCTAAGTCAATGAAGAGAAGAAACAGACAATATACATCAATACAAAAACTAATGTTAGAGAGAGAGAGAGAAAAAAAACAACAAAAAAAACAATGGCCTTTATATTTCTTTACATCCACTACTATATAAAATACTTCCCTTACCCACCCACCCACCCACTTACCCACCCATCCAACCACCCACCCACCCACCCACTTACCCACCCACCCACCCACCAACCCACCCACTTACCCACTTACCCACCCACCCATCCACCCACTTACCTACCCAGCCACCCACACACTTACCCATCCACTCACTAACCCACCCACCCACCCACTTACCCCCTTACCCACCCACCCATCCACCCACTTACTTAAACTAGTAACAAGTAACTCCTTACTTATACTAGCTGCCATCTAACCTACACCTTTTACAGGCCGCTTTTGAGTCACTGAAGAAAGTTGTCGAAGGCTGAAGGATGGGCGTGCGAGGTGGTATTTCTAAGAGAATGTGGGCGGTGCATGTCGAACTTTTGGGCGTGCGATTACAATTGGGTTTTAGGGAGGGAAGGGGAGGAGTGGGGTTGACAGGGGGGAGGGGGTGAGGGAAAGGGGAGGTAAGGAGGAGGGGGGGAATGGGGTTGACGGGGGGGGAGGGAAAGGGGAGGTATGGAGGAGGGGTAGTGGGGTTGACGGGGTGAGGGGGTGAGGGAAGGGGAGGTAAGGAAGTGGGTAAGAGTGAGGTGGGATTTGAGAAAGGGCGAGGGGGAAGGGGGAGGAGGGAGAAGGAGAAGGAGGGAGAAGGAGGGAGGAGGGAAGAGGGAGGAGGGAGGAGGGAGGAGGGAGAAGGAGGGAGGAGGGAGAAGGAGGGAAGAGGGAGGAGGGAGGAGGGAGGAGGGAGGAGGGAGGAGGGAGGAGGGAGAAGGAGGGAGGTAGGCTGTTTCTAGACTGGGGAAAGGTGAAGATTGGCGGTTTAAGGGGGTGAAGAAATGGGGGGGTGGGGGCGGTTTAAGGGGGTAGAGAAACAGAGTGGAAGTCGGTTTATGAGGCGAAGAAACTGGGGGAGATGGCGGTTTACGGAGTTAAACCAGGAGGAAGGGGGGGGGGGGGGGCGGCGGTTTAAGAAGCGAAGAAACGGAGGAGGGGGGAGGGGGGAGGGCGGTTTACGGGGGGGAGGGGTGATGATACACGAGGGAAATGATTTAAGGAGATGAAGAACCAGGGGATTGGTTTAAGTGGGTGAAGAACCAGAGGAGTGGGGGGGGGAGGCAGTTTAAGGGGGTGAAGATACAGGAGGGAAATGGTTTAAGTGGGTGAAGAACCAGGAGGAGTGGGGGGGGGGCAGTTTAAGGGGGTGGAGAACCAAGAGGAAGCCAGTTTACGGGGATGAAGAACCAGGAGATAAATTAGACTAAATATACGAATTCAAAACAAAGCCTCTGCTTGATCACTCCCACCACCTCTAATCAATTAAAGATATCGCAACGACCATCCAAATTCCCAAAGAACACAAACCTAACCCACACTAAATCAAAACAGCTGTAGGAGAGACGCCACCACCAGACACGAATCCAGAAGTACCACGATACCAAATAATGATCATTAAAAGGAGAAAAGATGATAATAAACTGACCATTAATAATGAAGGGGTCGAAAGAGAACGGGGGTGGGGGGGGGGGGGAAATCCGTGTATAAATATCATTTTTCTTTCTTCGTTCTGTGGTCTGTTGGTCCTTCTGTGCGTATTCGAGAAGCTTGACGAGAGAGAAAGATCGGTGAAGAATGAATGAATGACTGGTATTATACATCGTGAAAAAAGAAAGAATGAAAGATGAAGAGCTAGCTCATTATTCACTGAAGAAGGGTGATAGGCCGGAATCGACGACTATGACGCTTTTCTTAGGTCTATTGTCTTCGTACATTCTAGGTTACCATTATAAAAAAAGAGAGAATGAAAGATAATACTATCACTATGTCTCATCACAAATGACGTCCCTACTCGCTTTTTTTTTTTTTTTTTTTTTTTTAGTAAGCCTTCTGGTCATCATATCCGAATATGTTCTTTTCCGATGACTTTCCTTCCTTTTTTCTCTTCTTATTTATTCCTCACTTATAGTAATATTTTCACTCCTCACGAATGACTTCCCTACTCGCTTTTCTTTTTTCTTCTTCTTCTTTCTCTCTTTTTTTCTTTTTTTTCTTCTTCTTTCTTTCTTTTTATTCTTTTTCTTCTTTTTATTTTTTTTTAGTAAGCCCTCTTGCTCATCATATCCGAATATATTCTCTTCCGATGACTTTCCTTCCTTTTTCTCTTCCTTATTTATTCCACACTTACAATAATATAATATTTCCACCCCTTCCGTTCCTACTTTCTCGAGGTCTTCCACTGCCGAAGAACATAACGGTTCTCAATATTTCACACGTCACCGTTGCCGTCACTGCTATTGGGTCGCTATAGTGAAGACAAGGCTATCATTAGCTGCTCGATTTCACGTCTCTGGTATTGCGGTATATCTGGTGTTACGCCCCGGTGTGTATTTCGCACGATGACAAGAGTGTGGGTGGAAAGGCGTGATCGCAAAAGGGGTGTTTGTGGCTGTGTACTCTTGTATTATAAAACCAAAAGGGAAATGTAAGATGGAAAATGATGTGGAAACACGGTGACACACATAGGGATTTGTACGGATTTGTATGTGTGTGGAGAGAGGGAGGGAGGGAGAGAGAGAGGGAGAGAGAATGAGATAGATAGAGAGAGAGAGAGAGCGAGAGGTAGATAGATAGATAGATAGAGAGAGAGAGAGAGAGAGAGAGAGAGAGAGGAGGAGAGAGGGGGAGAGAGAGAGAGAGAGAGAGAGAGAGAGAGAGAGAGAGAGAGAGAGAGAGAGAGAGAGACTTTGACACTGACGAGTTTAGAGAGAAAGAGAGAGAGAGCGATAGATAGATAGATAGATAGAGAGAGAGAGAGAGAGAGAAGGGGAGAGAGTGAGAAAGAGACAAAGAGAGAGAGAGAGAGAGAGAGAGAGAGAGAGGGAGAGAGAGAGAGAGAGAGAGAGAGAGAGAAGGAGAAGAGAGAGAGAGAGAGAGAGAGAGAGAGAGAGAGAGAGAGAGAGAGAGAGAGAGAGAGAGAGAGAGAGAAGGAAGAGAAAGAGAGAGGAGAGGAGAGAGAGAGAGAGAGAAGAGAGAGAGAGAGGAGAGAGAGAGAGAGAGAGAGAGAGAGAGAGAGAGAGAGAGAGAGAGAGAGAGAGAGAGACAGAGAGAGAGAGAGAGACAGAGAGAGAGAGAGAGAGAGACAGAGAGAGAGAGAGAGAGAGAGAGAGAAAGAGAGAGAGAGAGTAAGAGAACGAGTAAGAGCGAAAGAGAAATAGAGAGAGAGTAAGAGAAAGAGAGAGAGAGAGAGAGAGTAAGAGAACGAGAGAGAGAGAACGAAAGAGAGAGAGAGAGAATAAGTGAAAGAGTAAGAGCAAGAGAAAGAGACAATAAGAGAAAGAGAAAGAGTAAGAGCGAGAGAGAGAATAAGAGGAGGGCATTAGAGAGGAAATCAGCCCCAAAGTTACCCACAGCCGCGGGCGGGACTCCGATGAATCACAACCATCATTAAAATGCCTCAGAAATTGAAAAAAAAAAAAAAAAAAAAAAAAAAAAACACGCGCCAGGGAACAAGGCCTCTTCACTGTCTCACTTTATCAACAGATTTGTTTTTAATTCGACGATTATTTCTCTCGTATTTACGATGATGAATTAGCTAGATTAATTCGGAGGCACAAATGGTGATGACGTTTCTGTGCGATGGTGGTGAATATCTTGTGTTTGTGTGTGTGATGAGTGTGATGATAATGACACCTGGGATGATTTTCTCGATGGTGGTGATTGATCTTGCTTGTTGCAATGTTGATGGGCGTTGTTGATGATGTTGATGATAAAGATAATGTTGATAATACTGTAGGAAAAACTCTTGTTGTAATGTTGATGGGCGTTGTTGATGTTGATGATAAAAAATAATGTTGATAATATTGCAGGA
>NW_028234406.1:2666176-2668676 GCF_977035675.1 Penaeus japonicus
TTTTGATCATGGCATCCACGATTCTAAGATTCAGTGATAAGTTATCTGTATCAATCTTCATTATCATTATTATTAATACATATCATATATATATTTTTGCCTCATCATAAATTACGATCCCTTCATTATATATTATATATTGGTATTATTATTAAATATTATTTATATATTATCACTACTATCATATTATTGTATTATTATTATTATTATTATCATTATTATTACTATTATTATCATTATTATTATTATTATTATTATTATCATTATTATTACTATTATTATCATTATTATTATTATTATTATTATCATTATCGTTATCTCAAGGAAATGAAAATCAATTTTGAAAAGTGAGAAGAAGAAGAAGAAGAAGAGGTGTACATTACGAAATATTTGCGAAAAAAATATTTGTACACACACACACACACACACTCATATATATATATATATATATATATATATTTATAATATATATATATATACATATATATATATATATATATATATACATATATATATATATATATATATATATAAATATATATATATATATATATATATATATATATATTAAAAAAAAAAAAATATATATATATATATATACCACACTACACATACATCATATATATATATATATATATATATATATATATATATATTATATATATATATATATATATATATAATATATATATATATATATATGAGTGTGTGTGTGTGTGTGTGTACTATATAATATATATATATATATATATATATGTATGTATGTATATATATGTAAATATACATTTTTTTCGTCTTTAACTGGTCTCATAAAAAACGAAAATATTTGCAAAAACGTGCATAAAAGATATGTCACAGAGACCTTAAACCACGAAAGTCATTATTGCATTTTGCAAAGCTCAATTGCCTTCCGATAACCGCTCTTTCGTTGTATCGTTAATGGACACTCGTTGACGTTATTACTAATATTAATGTAAATATTTTCATTATCATTGTTAGTCTCATTAGTATCATTATCATCATTATCATTATTTTTATTATTATTATTATTATCACTATGATTATTATTGTTATTTATATAATTATTATCATGATTATTATTACCATTATCAGCATCATCATCATTTTCGTTATCATTATCATTATCATCATAATTATTATCATTATCATAATTACTGCTTTTATCATTATTGATATTATCCTTCTTCCCATCGTTATCATTTTCATCATAATTATAATAATTATTATCCCTATCCTTCCCATTATTATCCTTATCATTTTAACTATTAATATTATTATGCTATTTATCGTTAAGAAGGAGAAGAATAAGAGGAAGAAAAATAAGAAGAAGAAAGAGAAGAAGAAGAGAAAGAAGAAGAAGAAGGAGAAGTAGAAGAGAATGAAGAACTAGGAGAAGAAAATGAAGGAGAAGAAGCAGAAGAAGAAAGTAAATCCGAAAGGAAGGAGGGGGGGGGGAGAAGAATAAGGAGAAGAAGAAGGAGAACGATAGTAAAACCGAAAAGAAGAGGGAAATAAGAAGACGAAAAAGATAATGACAATAACAAACAGATGAAGGAAAACACAAAACAAACACACTCAAAAACACACAACAAACACCTCTCCCCCCTCTCTCCCTCTCACATGACCCCCCCCATCCCCCTTCTCCCCCTCCCCTTGTCCCTCCCACATCACCTTCCACCCCCCTCCTTCTCCCCCTCCCACATGACCCCCGCCCCCCCTCCCTCCTGCCTCAACACCTGGTCATGAAAATCGAATCACAGTTCCGCATAAAATAGCTCTCCGCCGCCCTCTTTCACGCCCGCCCACCCGCCCACTCTGCGTGACATTTGCGGGCGGCACAGGGTCATGGGACAGGCGTCATGGGGTGGGGAGTGGGGGTGGGGGTGGGGTGAGGGGTGGGGTTAGGGGGTAGGGGTGGGTTGTAGGGGGGTAGGGGGAGGGAAAGGGAGGGGAGGGAGGGAAGGAGAAGGAGAGGAGGGAGGGAGGGAAAGGGAGGGGAGGGAGGGAAGGAGAAGGAGAGGAGGGAGGGAGGAAAAGGGAGGGGAGGGAAGGAAGGAGAAGGAGAGGAGGGGGGAAAGTGGGAAGAAAAGGGGAGAAGTGAGGGGAAGGGGAGCGGGGGAAGGGAAGAGGGAAGGGATAGGATAAGATAAATCAAAAGGGAAAGGGAAATGAAGGAGAGCGGTGAAAGGGAAGGGTGAAGGAGGAGGAGGAGGATAGGAGAATAAACAAGCGATAGATAATAAAAAAAAAAAAAAAAAAAACACACAAACAAGTCAGAAAAAAAATATCGCAAAAAAAAAGAGTAGAAAAAGAAAATCAGGAAGAATGGGAGAAGGCGAGAAGGAGAATCGGTGGAAAAACGAATCGCGGAAGGGAAAGAGTAGGGGAGCAGACATCACAGACACAGCATCCCAGCATCCCAGCATCCCATCTCCCTATTGTTTACCTGACGTGCATTTCCGACGTCAGGGGGGAAAGA
>NW_028234406.1:2673676-2676176 GCF_977035675.1 Penaeus japonicus
GATGGCAGATCGAGAGATGAGAGAGAAGACGGAGGAGAGAGAGGAAAGAAGCGGATGAGAAAGCGGGTGAGAGAGGACGAGAGAGAGAGAGAGAGAGAGAGATGGATGGAGAGGAGGAAGAAGAGAGAAGGAGGAAAGAGGGAAGAGCGAGAGAGAGAGATAAGGAGAGCGATGACGAGAGTTGGAGAGAAAAGAGCGAGCGGAGGGAAAGGAGGGAGAGGGAGAGAGGGAGTTTATGAGCCCCCAGTGCTAGGGAGAGATCTGAGATGGAAACGGGACTGCGTGAGAGGAGGACACTGAGAGGGGGAGTGCGATGAGGGGAGGGAGAGATGAGGGAGGAGAAGGAAGGAGTGGGGAAGGGAGGACAGAGGGCGATAATAAGATGGGTGAGAGCTAGATGAGAGGGGGGACGATGAGGGATGGATGAGAGAGTTTACGAGAGCTGAGAAAGGAGGGGGAAGAGAGGAGAGACAGAGAGAGAGGTGAAGAGGAGGGGGAAGGGAGGAGAGCCTTCGTCCGGAGCGAGAGATGGATGAGAGAGGAGTGAGTGACGTAGGAGATGTTCCAGAGGGTGAGTGAGGTAGGAGGAAAGAAAGAGGCTGAGGGAGGAGCGAACGAAGAGGGAAAGTAAAAGAGAGGAGATGAGAGGGGGGAGGGGGGGGGGAAAAGAAGAGAGGAGGAAGGGGAAAAGGAAAGAAGGAAATGACAAGTCATACAGCAAGGGGGAAAGGGAAATAGAAACAAAGAAGGAGAAAGAAAAGAAGGGAAAAAAAAAGGAGGGCAACAGTGAAAAAAGAAAAAAGGGAAAAGCGGAAAAAGAAAATGATAAAAGGGAAAAGGAAAGGAAAAGGAAAAAAGGAGGGGAAAAAAGCGATATCGAATAGATAGAGGAAAGAGAAAAGGAGAAAAGGGAGAAAAAAAGAGAGAAAAGGAAAAAAAAAGGGGGGGGAGAAAAAGGGGGAGGGAGGAAAAAAGAAAAAAAGAGAGGGAGGAAAAAAGAGAAAAAGAGAGGAGAAAGAGGGAAAAAAAAGAGGAAAAGTTAGAAAGAAAAGGAGGGGGGAACAGAAAATGAGGGGGAGAAAAGAGAAAGAAGGATATTTAATTGATAAAAAACAAGAGGAACAGGGGGGGAGAAAAGGAAAGAGATTAAAAAGAGGTATAAAAGCGGAAAAGGGAGAAGAAGGGAAAAAAAAAAAAAAAAACAAGAGAAGAAAGGGGGAGAAAAAGAGAGGAAAAAGAGAAAATGAGGAAAAGAGGAAAGATCAAGGGAAGAAAGGAAAAAATGAAAAAAATGAGGAGGGGGACGAGGAGGAGAGGCAAGAGAAAAGGATAAAGAAGAGGGAAGGGAAAGAGAAAGAGGAAGAGAAAGATGAACACCAAACACCCGGCTCTGGTGACGTAATGATGTTCAAAGCGGCAATTGCACGAAAATACTCATCACTACTTACGAAGCATTGAAGTCGCCAAAAAATGTTAACGAAGGGAATTAAATAATGATAAATGATAAATGATAATGATAACACTATAATATAATCTTTTTACTGTAGAAATTGTAATGAAAGTTTAGACTTGGAATTTAAAATATATGAAAGATTAATATAAATATATATTAAGATGGATGAACGATTTTGAAAAACAAAGCTAAGAATTGTGTGAAAATCATAAACATACAACAAAAATAGAATAAACAAACAAACAAAACTACAAATGATATAAATAAAAATCACAAATCACCCTTACGCGTCACCCTTCCCCCTCCCCCCCCCAAAAAAAAAAAAAAAAAAAATCTAACAGGATGATTCACCAATAATCACCAAAAGGTCTAAACACACCACAGCTGAGTGAGTCACCGATGAGTCACGTGCTTCAAAGGCTATTTTCAAATTTCGGATATGAGTCACCGTGTCAGAAAAGTGTGTCCCCTCGAAGGTTGTAGCGCTGAGGCCGCCTAATTCTCTTTTTTTTTCCCCTTTTTTTCCCTTTTTTGGGCATCGTCTGTGCGGAATTCGAATGCGAATGCAGAGCCATCTGTGGGTGGGATTCGATACTTTATTTCCCAGGCCCCCGTGACCTCGAGAACTGGCGTATGTGTGTTGCTTGTATACGCATTTTTTATCTTTTGGGTTTGTGTTTATGTATTTGCTGATTTATATATGTGTATATATCTATTTATTTATCTATTTATCTATCTATGTTATCTTTGGATCTATCAATCTAAAAAAAATAAGATAAAGAGAGAAAGAAAGATAGATAAACACACACACACACACACAACACACACAACAACTCACACACACACACAACACACACACACCCATATATATATATATATTTATTATATATATATATATTATATATTATATATATTATATATATATAAAATATATTATAGTATATACATATATTTATTATAAATATAATTATATTGATATATATATATATATATATATATATATATATATATATATATACTATAAATATTTATATATATTATATATAA
>NW_028234406.1:2681176-2683676 GCF_977035675.1 Penaeus japonicus
ATGATGATGATGATGATGATGATGATGATGATGATGATGATGATGATGAAGATGATGATGATGATGATGATGATAATGATGATGGTAATGATGATGATGATGATGATGATGATGATGATGTTGATGATGATGATGATGATGATGATGAAGATGATGATGATAATGATGATGATGATGATGATGATGATAATGATAATGATAATGATGAAGATGATAATAATACAGTGTCAATGGTAACGTTATAGTGATGATAAGGATGATAATAATAACATTTATTCATTGCAAGCTTATTCACTTTTTTTCTGCAACGAGAAAGTCACGAAATTTCTTCAGTCAGATACTTATATACGTGTGGTTTATATATCATACATAATCTGCTTAATCAAACATACATATTCAGTAAGTAATCTGACGTAGCGATATTCATAAGAAATTATGAAGAAAAAAAAACACCATCGTGGTAGTTATAATATCAAGCTTTTTTTTTTTTTTTTTTAGGTGGAAATGAGAGGAGGAGGGGGAAGGGGAGAGGGGGAGGGGGGGAGGGGGAAGGGGGAAGGGGGAGGGGGAGGTTAATGCAAACACATCTCTCTTTATATCTTAAGTAGGATGATATTTGCATGATTTTTTTTTGTTTTTTTTATTGCGCAAGGTAGATGTTTATTCATAAATTTGTGGAAGTTTATTCACAATTTTTTTCATTCACGATTATGAGCGAAGATTGTAAAAAGATGAGATCTTTGTTTTCTTTTATTTGTCAGGTAATAAATATTGCATAAATATGCCTTCAAGCACATATGCAGTGATGCATACACACACATGTATTTAAATATCTAGACACACACACAAAAACACACACACACACACTGACACACACACACACACATCCAAGTTAAAACACACTCATGAATTAACACACACACACACACACACACAAACCCCCCCCCCCCCCCACACACACACACACAGACACCACACACACATTTACAAATATTTACACTCCTAAAGAGATATTAGCAAACACATCAATTTTCTTATAGAGACATAAATTCAGAAGTTTCCAGTCTCATAAAATTTCCTAGACTCAGATTTATAGTTCCAATTTGCCCAACCTATAAATCTGTTAGGTTGAATTTATGCTTTATTTTCATTCGGCATCATTCATGACGAGGCAGCAGAGAGAGGGAAAATGAGGGAGGGAGGGTAGGGAGAATGAGGAAGAGGGAGGGAGAATGAGGGAGTGTCCATGAGTGGAGTTGTGTTCTTTTTTAAGTGATTTTAGAGGTTTTGTTAAATATAGTCGATAGGTAGGGATGGGATGGCTGACAATTATTTATAGGAACGTGAGGGAGATTTAGTTGAAAATGATTCTATTTGACTTATTTGATGTAGGTGGGAATTAGTTGTTTCTGTTACTTTCTTTTTTTTCCTTCTTTTCCATTTTTATTCTTTCTTTGTTTATTTTATTTATTTCGTCTTGTTCTTTCTCAATCGTTTGATGTATTATCTAGCTATCTTATCTTATTATTTATCGAGCTACGGATATCTCTCTCTCTCTCTCCACTCACTCACTCACTCACTCAATATCTCACTAACTAACTCTCTAATCACTAACTCAACCAATAACATAACTCACTAACTCACTCACCCACTCAATTAAACTAACTCACTCACTCAATATATCTCTCTCTCTCCTCTTCCCCCCCCCCCTCCCCCCCACCCCCCCCCCCCCCCCACCCTCTCTCCCCCCCCCCCCCCCCTTCCCCCCCCCACCCCCCCCCCCCCCACCCCCCCCCCCCCTCCTCCCCCCCCCTACCTCTCATCCACACTTACAACCCCCTATCCCCACCTTCCCTATATCTCCTTCTCATCACCTCATTCACATCCCCCCCCCACCCCCCACCTCCTCCTCCCACATCCTACTTTTCCCCATTAAACCCACTACACCACCACATACCATAAAATCACCAAACATATCCACTTACATAACCCTAACTATTTATTAAAAAACACAATAAAAACCAACAACAAAAACCCCACTTCTTACAAACATAAAAAAAAATAAAAAAAAAATCTTTTACAAATTTTTATTTCCAAATAATAACTATAGCAATAACAACACAATAAAACTACAAAATAAATAAGCAACAAAACTACATTAAATCATAACCTAATCATCATCAAAATAACAAAAAGAAAACATACCCAAAATTAATATTTCGTATCCCAACTTCACCATAACTTTCATTCACAAACCTCCACCACAACTCTCATCACAAACTTAAACAAACCAAACACCTCATAAATTAATCACGAACCTCATCACAACCTCACCATCAAATGCACCACTCCATCACAACCTCATCACAAGACCTCACCACAGAACTCACCACAACTTCATCATCCAAAACCTCACCACACCTCATCACAACCTAACCACCAACACTTCCATCAATTAATCACAACCTCCATCACATCCTCACCATCAAATCTTCACCAC